>NC_069729.1:3205022-3367522 GCF_027358585.1 Pangasianodon hypophthalmus
TGTAGATAAAAGTAAGCGTTTGCTAAAATGTAGCCACCTACATGTAGGTTCAGTCTTAATTAACACTCTGAATGCTACACACTTAAGAAAGAACTCATTCAGACTTCTTTAAATAATTTTACATCAGAGTTGTATTTTAAACACACATGTACTGTATATACTTTCTTCCACTTATCTTTTGCTTTGCTTTTACGAATCATTTTTAGTCTGCCTTCAATTTTTTTTTTACTAATCATTTATCTGTTTATCACTTTCTCTTATATCTATATCTCTATCTCCATTTTTTTATGCCTGAATTGTGATCATATGCTCATGGCAGTTGAATGATTGCTTGTAGATTTAGCTTGAGTAAACATGCATTCTTTGTATGCTTTAAAAGTCATCGATGCCTCTCTGTGTTGTCGATATGTTGTGGAAGATGAAGGACTTCCTCCTCTGGAAGACATTTTCACTCTGGAAGGACAGGATCAATGCGTCTCTCAAGACCTGTTCTCTTATAAAGGCGGTGCAGTGAAGAGATGAGCAGTTGATGATAATGATTTTATTCCAGCTATAGGCTCAGTCGATGAGCAGCTGGCTGGATGTGGGACGTGCTAATGTGCTAATGTCAGCGTGGTCGATTTTGTCCACTGTATAACTCCTTGTCTTGTCTCTTTAAAGTTCTTCCTCTTTCTCTTTTCACATTTTTTCACCCTATTATTCACATTTTTTTTCACATTTTTCTCACTCTATTATTCTTCTCTCTCTCTCTCTATATATATATATATATACACACACACACACACACACGCACACACATTTTCATCCCAGAAAGATCCGATCAATGTGAGCCTTGTCCTATTTCACTGATATAGGAACAGGACAGTGTGAGCATATTGGAAAAATCCAAGCAGAAATATTTTAAAATGTCAAGCCTCAGCGTCCGGCTCATGGCATTTTCAGAATTCGAGTCTTTTATTCATTAATCTTGTAAAAAAAAATTCTTGAAGCAGTGTGGCAAGATAAATTTTAGGGTAAATAAAGGATAGAGCATAAAAAATATTTGGTATTTACAAAAAGATGTTATGTAAAGTTAAATTATATGTAGAATAGATATTGCATTCATGTACTGTACATTATAACCACATGCTGCATATAGAGTTTGATGAGTTTTTGTGCCTCGTCTCAGAGGCGGGACGAATGAATTGTTCTTGTTTGAGTTATTAGTTATTAGACTGAGACTTTATGGCTCGGACTCATTCATTGGTACCTTACTGCGCCGACTCTTGGTTTAGAGCTACCAATCATGATTAGTACCAAGCTTCTGACTTTTGATTGGTCCTAGGCTTCCTAATTCCAATAGTTAGAGCTGGCTCTTGGTTACTGCCAGTCTTTAAGGTTCTGACTCTTCTTAGTCTCAGTTTTTAAGATTTTGACCCTCTAATAACAGTTTTATGGCTCTGACTGATGATAATTCCCAGGCTCTTGGTCAGTTTTTAGCACTCTAACTCTATATTAATCTACACGGTTCCAACTCTTAAGGCTCTGAGTCTTAGCTATTCCAAGACTTACTCGCATTTTTCACAACCTGAGTCTCGGTTAGTTCTAGTCCTTAAAGCTCCGAGACAGGTTGGGTCGAGTTGTCTAGTATATCTTGTATGTTATGGACAGTTACATGCTACTGATCCCTAGTTAGACAGAGTCTTTATGGCCTTGATACTTCACTGGAATCAAACGTTAGAACTCCGAACTCTTGCCAGTCTTTAAGGCTCTGGTGTTTGGTTGGTCCTAATTTTTAAAGCTGTGATTCTTGGTTAGTCCCAATCTTTAGGGTTCTAGCACTGGTTTAGTTCCAGTTGTTAAATTCTGACTTTAGTTTGTTTCTAGTTTTTAAAAGTGTGATTCTTGGTTAGTTACAGTCTTTAGGGCTCTGACTCTTGGTTAGTCCTAGTTTTTAATGCTCTTACATCTCTTGGTTAGCCTGAGTAGATAATACTCAGACTCTTGATTACCCCCTGTCTTTAGGACTCTTGTTAGTTCAGGGAAAGCTCCTTGTTTTTGAGACTTATAACCAGGGGAGGAAGCTGTACGTTACCTGTCCATTATCATTTCCATTGCCATTATCATTAGGATGCGATCTTTTGGTTAGTCTCAGTCTTTAGTTCGACTGTGTAAGACTCTGACTCGTGATTAGTCCTAGTCTTTGGCTGTGATTCTTGGTTAGTCCTAGTTTTAAGGGCCCCAATTCCTGGCTAAGAACAGACCATATTGCTCTGAATTTTGGTTATTCCTAGTCTTTAGGGATTTAACTCTCTCAACGAGTCCCATATTTGGCTGTAAACACTGGTTAGTCCTAGTTTTTAGGCTCTGGCTTTTCATTAATCAAAGGAATTTAGGCTCTGAATTTGATAAGTCCCAATATGTATGTCCTTGTATTTTGGCAAGTCCTAGTTTCAAGGCTCTGAATTTTGGCGAGTTCCAGTATTTAGGGCTCTAAATGTCTGCAAGTCATTTATTTCAGGATCTGGGTCTTAGTTACTCCTAGTCCTTAAAGCTCTGTGTCAGGTTGGGTCTACTTGGCTATAATATCCCATGCTTTTTTCCCTTCACCCTAGAGGAGTAGATGTCAGTGAAAGGAGGATGATGGCAGCCAGAGATTTTCTCTGCACAATGCACAATGCAGAGTAATTTCCGCATAAAGTTTGATGATGCAGAACCGAGCCAGAAGGAAAAGGAGGATGTGATGGCTGATTCTATTATGGCTGTGGACCAGCAGGCTGAATTGCTGGGGAAGGTGTCGGAGTGAGTGCATGTGCTGGTGGACCTTCTTCATCATTTTGGCAATATTACAGTTTTATTTGAGGTCTCTGATGGGTTCGAGTAATTTCTCTTGTATTACGTTGTTGTAATAAGCGACTTAGCGCTAAGCAATATTTTTGTGACAAATATCACAATGCTGCTGTGCTACTGAATGCATTTAGTGAAAATTGTAAGATCATGTGCATACATATCGCTTTTGAGACGATATGATGTGCATCCTGATACAGTCTGTCATTAATGGATGAAAGATATATCAACATTATATGATTTACTGTATAATATGATACAGTATGATTCTGTATTGTACAATAGTTTGATTTAAGTTTTAATGAGCGGAAGGACAGAAAAATCTGGACGGAAAAGGAAATTAATTGCATAATATTTCTGCATAATAATATGCTAGTAATAAAATAATGAAATGTACATAGGGCATCTGTCTTTTATTTTATATAGTGCATATAGAAATACCCCACTGAATTAAATACGCACTTATGCCTTAGAAAAAAAGGTGGGTTTTTTTTTCCATTTTGTTTGCATTTGTTATCTTTTATTAATTTATTTATATATTCTTTGTACCTCCCTCCATGAATACATGCAGGCTGGAGATCTTAAACAAACACACGGGAGGCTTTGAAGTGTAAATGTGCATCTCAGGCGTGAGATGAGCATCGCTGCATCTGCCTGTCAACAGAGCACAGCATCAGCGGAGAGCTTTCATTCCTTGCCACTTTCAAAGTCGGAGTAAAAAGAAAATGATTTACTTTTACAGAATTAAGCCCAGAGTGGATGCTTCAGGCATGAACAGTTTATCTGTCACAAGTGATTCCATCTTGAATCTGAATCATCTTCTATATAAATTCTCTCTGAACATTTAGAAACCATGTTTATTTCACAAAGTGGCCTAGTTGATATTGCGGTTACGGTGACATTTTTATAGCCATGTTCTGGTTTATATGTAAGGAATAAAACATGACAGGGTGGTGTAATACTGAAGAATAAAACATTAAGTGTTTTAACACTGCTCTTATACACAGAAATTTGCCAAGGCTAACAATTACATAAGATTTACACTAGGATCCTCCTGAGCAGCCCATATTTGAGTTTAGCTAATGGATTAGTAAAAATCCAATGGGCTGAGTGGTCAAGAGGTCTAATAACACAATAATAAAATGAATGATATACTGATAATATACTGTAGGTAAGGAATAAGACACATGGGCGCATGCTGTTATAGGAAGATAATCAACGACGGGGTTGTGTGATGAAGCAAAGTTACTTTCCAAAGACTGTGTTTATTACTCTTCTACTCCAGGCATCTGAATCACTTCCTCAGTCATCACTTCCTCAGGACTTACTACTTCCTGTTGAACTGCTATAGAAAGCCCATGGACTTGAACTTCATTGTGCAGTCTTACAGTTTGCCTGCCAAATCTAGTGAGTTCTGAGTCATGTATTTTTGGACAATTCTCTGTGTTTGACCTGTTTTGCCTTGACTCCTTTTTGCCTTTGCCTAGTCCCTTTGTTCTGACACTGATCTGATTTTTGGTATTTTGACCCTGACCTGATTAGCGATTCTGTTTCTGTATCTGGTTTTTGGATGTGTTCATTGTTACAGGTGTTTTATCTGGTTCTGACCCTGCTTGTTTTTGCCACAATAAACTATGTGCACACGGATCCTTACTCTGTGTCTCTGTTACACTCTTATACCACATCGAATGTAACTACATAAGGATAAAAAGTATCACATGTCATTCTTTACTTATTAAAGAATGACATGTGATACTTTTTATCCGTATATAGTTACATTTGATATTCTGAAACGTTCCTGAAACAAGCTGGTTCCTGTTATCACTTACGTTATTGCAATGTTTTCCTATGTAAGGTGTTTCAATAGAAATGATCACGTATAGGAACGAGTGCATTAATATAATCCTTTAACTAATGGCAGTGCTGCTTTTCTGGAAGAGGAATCAACACCAAAAACCGGTCAGAATTGCACTGTGGTATAAGGCACAAGTAAGGCACTAAGCACTTGATTCTTTAGCAGCCTGCAGGGATGAAGAGATGACTTGCAGTGTGTTTTGCTGGGTTCAGACTGTCTGAGGCGACTAACAGGTATATACACACAAGCGCGGGATAAAAGCCAGGCAGTCATTATTTCTCTGCTTGCATATACACACATACACACACACACGTGGAGTGACAATCCATTTAATCATCTTTCCAAACAAAGGACAGAAAGATGGTACTGACGTAGCTAACTACAGGATGAAAGAGAGTCTGAGAGTGAAAGGAAAAGGGAAAGAGAGATGACAACAAGAGCGAGACAGAAAGAGACAGAGAGAGTATGGCTATTAGGCACACTGCTCTACATAAATCTCATCAGGAACGGAGACCAGCTGTGACCGCAATGTGAGTCAGCTCTGTTAGCGTTCCTCTGTCCTCCATTCACATATAGGGCATAATTAGGTAAATGCACAGACTCATGTCCTTCATACATTGAGTGAGGCCTTTGAAGGAACATCCATTAAAACCTTGCGGCAATAGTGAGCCAAGCAGATATGCATTCCACCTGCTGCAGATATCCCCACATCCAAAGGAAAGATAAATAACATGAACGAGACGTATAGGATTTTCATTTCCTTTAAAGCTGAGGATATTGATTTGATTTAAAGGGGCACTTTGAGACAACATGCTGCATGATGACCAGAATTTATTAGAAAGTTTCTCTTTATTATTATTATTTTCAATATACACAAACACATTACTCGATATTTATACATGTTATTGAGGACAAAATCTCACACACATTTCCACGGACTTGTCGTAACAGTCGCTCATTGCATTCGAGACTTTCAGGCGGAGAAAAGCATCCCAAACACGTTTAGCCTTTTTGACTCCTAATCTGTGTGCGCTCATTAAAACATGTCTGATCTGATCTCAAGCTTTCGGGCTCTCTTAAACGCGAGAGCTCTTGTTTTTCAGTCGCAAATTCAAATTGGCCGTCTGCAGAGCGAGCTCGCCTCAGTCAAACAGGATTTGTCGACTCGTTGCATGCCAGGCTTTTCAAACAAACTCATTTTAATTGGGTATTTATTATTAGATTTAGAGATTTTACTTATGAATCAGATGCATAGTTTGTAGCATTATGAATAATACATCAGCAGCATGCATAATTCAGAATAAATATGAACAATAACGCCAATGAAATTTTAATTCTGCACTTTACAGTCATCTAATGTGCTACTTAAACAGAAGCGTGACCTTCAATATTAAAAACTGAATTAACCATTCATAAGCTGACTAGACTGCGAAGGCATATTACTTTTGCAAAACAATATTGTAGTGATTAAAATTCACGTTTAGCACTCTCATTATCAGTAATCTACAGCCTGTCTGGAAAGAGGCAATAAGGCTTTAGTAATAGAAATAACCTTAAAAGCAACTGTTACAGTCGTCCTGTAGTTTCTAATAAATTATTGCTTCTATAGTAATAACTTACACAGTGACATATGATCCACATGAACGTATTTTTAAAAAAAGTGTGTAATTGATGATATGGTGAAGTTTTCTGTGAGGAGACAGTTATTTAACATTTATGGAAGGAGTCTCCAGTGTCAGTGTCAGTTTAATTTTGGCTTCAGGACAGAGGATATTGCAATTTCCAGTTTCTCCTTTCATGAAAAGAGTACACACTTGTGTATAATCAATTTGAGGCTGTTTTAGGGAAAATAAAAAAAGTCGAAACCATCGAAGCCACTTCAAAGTCGAGACTGTCACTGTATATTTCACATTAAATCATTATCCTGATTTCTGTTGCTCTCTTGGCTATTCATCTTTCTACAAAAAATCCTAAAGTATTGCATTATGCAACGATCCTAAATCAATTATGTGTCAAGATTATTGAAATACTTTATTTCAAAAATTATATATTCTATCATTCTGGTCCACAATATCACATATTTTTTAGACTTGAATGTTACCCATTTTTGTTCATACACACATTGGAAAAAAAAAAAAAAAAGTAGGTGTAATGTTTTATTTATTTATTTATTTTTACACATAGTATTCCTACACATGGCAATCTATTTACTTATAGATGTAATATAAGTGATATTTACCAAAAGGCCAAAAGATTTAAAAAATATAAATAAAGGAAGAGAATCCGGATATGTTTTTTTAAATGATTTATGCATAAAAAGGTTAATATGTATAAAGGTAAGGTGATAAAAACACTTCAGGATGGTAATAGTAACTCCGCTTCACGCTGGGCCACATCACACCACCGATGATTATCACTGATTATTTTTCTATTTTTTTTCTGTTCTTGCACATGTTTCTAGTGACCTGACGGAACAGCATTTTGTACCATCAGCTCGTTTAATACCTCTATTCTCAGACTGGATAAAAGCGTTCACCGAAGGAAGGGTGAATGGTGTTGAAGAAAATCCTCTTCGGAGCCCTGACTGACCCGAGCCAATGAGACTCTTGCTCTCCTAATCAATGCCTCTGCTCTAATTGCTCCACTGGCTCTTCCTGCAAATCTATCGCATTCATCACCATCCTGTTGCAAATTTCTCCCTGATGAATTCCGCTTCTCTTTAGGGTACAAAGAGAGATATTCCTTTCCCAATTTCTCTTACAAATAGATCCACAGCTCCAGGCGCACATTGAAGCATTAATAAAACAATGGCAGTATTGTTTGAAAACTCTTGGTTCTTTTTTCCATTTGCCACTGTTTATAATTCATGACAGCCTATCAAAGCGTCGACGGCTGAGAAAAAACACACTTGGGGCTAAATCGGATTTGTAATGTGAGGATATATATTTCAGCAGAAAGAGCGTTCTATATGATCAGCTATCCGTCCGAGAGATTCCTCTGTTGTTTTGAAGCAGTTTTTATTTTAATCTAAGTTTTAAAGTGCTCCATTAAAGTTTCATGCGCCGCTGTCCTCTTGTCTTAGTGTCGTAGCTTTGAAGTCTGCCAGCACATCCTCCACCTGTCTCAAATGTTTTTTTCATTGTGTCCTAAAGCTTCGCTTTTATCAGAGGCATTCACACTTTTATTGCCCTGCTGCTGCAAACTTCCAGAGCAATGCACGTAGCAGTAACTCTGTAGATATTCAAATATTCATTCATGTTCAAGGAGCAGCTTGGCAGAAAATTAAATTTACAGAATTTTCCCCTAAATGCAATTGTAGTAGATCAGCTGGCATCCCAAACTGGAGCTGTGATTTTAATGAGATTAACAGTAATAGAAGTCTGTTTTACCCATAAATCTTTCCCATAAATATTGTATACACCTCAAACAGCATAGGAATTTTGTTTAGGACCCTGTATGACTTTCTGTTGACCATGTAGCTGAACGCCGCCGTCTTGGACAACCGGATTCACTTTTTTCTTTTTGTAAATTTATGATCATTCACGTATTTCAAGATGGATACGAACAAACATATTCATAAATCATTCGCAGGACAAGAGAATGTGGTATTCATGACGATCCAATTAGTTAAAAAAAAGGCAACTTATCTGCATATAACTTATCTTAACATTCTGGCATAAGCATACAGCACACTGCATAGCAACATATCAAACTTTCACTCGAATGCTCTGTATGAGACGTCCTGCATCACCATAATATATCCAAGCTAACCTCTGCCACTTTGCTGTTTGAATAAAATCAATGTAATAAACAAATTTTACCTCTTTTTTAACCCTTGTGTTGTCTTAAGGGTCAAAAATGACCACGTGGTAATTCTGCAAACACAATCAAGCTTGCAATCAAGTCACATGGCAACGCAGTACAGTAACACAGGTATTTTCAAAATGTGGAAAGTTTCCTTATTCTCAGTTCAGTGAATACTTCAGGGGAAAAACAATCAGCAGTTTGAAAAAACCTGCGTTACCATATCATGTTACCACGTGACTTGATTGTGTTCGCAGAGAAGAAATCAGTTTCATCAGCCCAAACCTTATGCATGAAACGTTCTATGCTCAATATGTTTAAAAAAGAGGTTAAATTAATGATTTCATATTGATCGTATTCAAACAGCTAGTGGTAGAGTTGGGCTTGGTTAAATTACGTTGATACCAAGCATTTAAGTGAAAGTGCAGATGAGCTGCATGCAAGCATTTTCTTTCTGTAAAAAGTAATAAAAAGAGGACGAGTCAGTGTGAGTCTATGGTAGCCGACGCTCTGCAGTGGCTGAGCTGCATTACTGGAAGATTTAGCATTCTATTAGGAAGCGCTCTCACTCTGCAGTGCGAAATAACAAGAGCCTTCAGGGTTGCATTTATACTAATCACATTTTATAACCCACTCTTTATGCCCCGCCTCCCAATATTTTTAAACAACATTTTACTGGAAAGTTGAAAGTTACGCAGTTTATCATAGCCTTTGACTCAGAACCTGGACTGAATTCTGACCAGGACCAAGCTGAACCGAAGATAAATGACTTGACTGAATCGACTTTGCATAAGCCTCGTGTGAAGATTGTCTTGGTTGATGTATTGGACAAGTTGAGAAAATGTATAAATAGAATTTTACATCTAAACGTGTCCTTTAACTAGGTGTAGTTTATGGCTCACAAAATGGTTGAGAAATCTCTGCATGTCCATGAAGTTAAAATGCAAATTAAATTCCTCATTTTCGTCTGTTAAGTGAAGCTGCTGGAACTGAAATGGGATGCGATGGTACTGTAAACTCATGCCCGCTTCACGGCTGCTGCAAAACATTTGGCCATTTAAAACTGTGGCTCAGCAGAACACTGGGAGTCTGGCAAAGGCAGGAGCAGTTTCCTTTGTTTCTCTGTGCGCATGGCTAAAGGCACCTGGGCCGTTCATTAAAAAAACTTGCTCTCTGTCGAAGTGCCTCTCTGCCGTGCAATAAAGCAGGTTTATAGCCTTGCCTCCTTTCTTCGCCATGATAAAGTGCACTTCAGCCGGGCGGGGTGTAACTCTTCAGCGCAGACAGCTTGGAGAGTGAGTGTTCAGAGGTGTGACTCAAAGTCCTCAAAGTCATCTTCCATGGAGAGATCCGCTTTTATCACCTGGTTGTCTGATTCAGGATTTGAGAGTCATGGAGTGAAGGGGGTGGATAATTCAGGCCAGATGGGATCGGATGTTCCGGTTCTGTCTCGCTGATATCTGATCTAACGGCCGCTTGGGGAAGCAGGCGCCTCTTGTGTGATGCAAGGCTCCTCACAGACGGATGAGGGGTTTTGTCACTTTCTGCTTTTTTTTTTGGTGTGGTCTCTAAATAATTTCCTGTCTTCATGGAAAACTGCTTCCTCACTGTCGATCCTCCTCTCAACCACCAAATCAATTCATGTTCTACATTCCATGATGATTTTTGCCAATAAAACTTCATTACCATTTACACACAGCTGATTCTCCCTAGGGGTCACCGGGGACCAGGAGTCTCCTCCGGTCCTGTTGGAGTGAGCACAGCTCCTCTGCCGATCCGTTTATTTGCATTTTGGTGAGGCACAGGTGTTCTTTTTAGATTAGCGGGTGCGCTGGTCCACACGGGGAAATAGCAGTAATCACATTAGCTGAATAGAGACAGTGTTCTCTCTGCTGCTTATGAAATTACAGTCACTGAGGATCTTCAGCTACACTTATCCTGACTCGTCCTGACAGGAAGCTGTCTCTAGCCCTGTTTGATCTGACTGGGGATTCAGCATGGGGGTGATGGAGGGGAATGCAGTAGATGATAGAGAACTTCTCTCGACGTAATGTAACCCTAAACAACAGAGGCATAAGGTTTCACTAAATTGAATCACTCAGTTTTTTTGTTTTTTTTGCTGCAGTTGTACTGGTTACGAAGCTGCTTTTGGAGTCCTCATTGATACGTTTTGGCCTAAAGGACCTAAAGGAAACTTGCAAAGAGCACACAGTTTTAAAGGAGGAAATATCAGTCTTTCCATTGTGTTTGCAAACAGCTCCTTTAAATGAATCATTTTGTATCATAATGAATCACAACAAATCAAAACAGCTTTGAATCATATCAGACTGAATCCTTGGCTCTTTGAAGTGTATCCTTCACACATTGGACTGATGACATGTACATTATATCTTATCACAAGTTGAGATCCAGACCAGTGCCGGAGGTTCTATGAATAGATTTGGCCGGGTGCAAGGAACATCTGCCATCGATGCCACAGTTGTTTAGCCCTCCTTCAGTGTCTGTCATAACCGTAGAGTGTGTGTGATTTTCTGTCATAAATTAACACCACCTACAGTGGCTGTCTGCCCACACCAGTGGCTCTCACAGAGTTGTTACTCTCAGAGCAGAGCTATTTACCCTTATCAGTCAACACATAAGCCTATTGTCCTTAAGCTAAGGTGTACATCTGTCTGAACCTCGACACTGTACAAGTTACGTCGTCGTTAGCCAAGTCTCGAGACTGTCCATCTGAAACGGGAGACGCTGTGCTGCTACAGATATTGCTCCAGCTATTAGAGTCCTGTCTGTGAAAAGGCAATCATTCTGAAAAATGAGAATGGCTTAATTGTATCGTTGCATACTTAGCTAGACCTGAGGCCAATTAAAACTGACACAGCCATCTCTCTCACGCTTCGCTCTCCCTCCCAGCCACACAGGCACGCTATTGATGATGACCGCAAGGCATTTACCAGTCAAAAATTACACATTGTGCTCATAAATTAGAAGTGTCTCATTATAAATTCCCATAATATTAAATTACATGCTTAAATGGAGTAAGGGGACGATTCAAATGAGTCCTAAGTTGGGTTTCTTTAAGTGTTTCCGAACCCTAGGCGAATCCCGTTCTGACACACCTGCTTCAGTTCCTCGGCTAATCATCAAAAACCTTTTTGTTAGCTTTAAACATAGTCACTTTAAATGCTAGCAAAGTCTTACAGCTGCTCAATTACTCATTTTATGTGTAGGGATTTTTATCTCAGGGGTCTTGAGTCTTGATGTTAGCATTTTCTCATTTTGTTCATGTCTTTACTAGTTTACTACTGAGTCATACTGGTGCCAACAATGAATACAAGTTAGTGTTGCCCATTAGCATGATGACACAATGAATCCTATAATCTAATGTTGACTTCTAATATAAAGCCACCATGAATATAGCCTTACACTTTCTTTCAATCACAATTAAGCCGGTTTTACACTGTGCGACTTTTTAATCAGTCTTTTAAGATTATTACCTGTCACATTGTATAAGACCATCCGAATAAAATCTATATATCTATAATCTATATCTAGATGAATTCTATTACAGACCGTATGATAGCGTGTGTTCTCCACGTCAGATTATACAACGAAGAGCTTCTAACGATAGACCTATGATTAAAAATATGGTCTGCTTATGTAAAGAGAAACATTCTGCAAAGTGAGCTTGAGGTAATAAGCTTTATTTCTGTCCATTAGAGTGATTTGCACCTCCGCCCTGTGTGCGTGGAGTTTGCATGTATGTCCTCATGCTTCGGGGGTTTCCTCTGGGTACTCCGGCTTCCTCCCCAGTCCAAAGACATGCGTTGTAGCCTGATTGGCATCTCTAAATTGTCTATAGTGTGTGAACGGGTGTGTGAGTATGTGTGATTGTGCCCTGTGATGGGTTGGCACCCTGTCCAGGGTGTCCTTTTTTTTGTTTCCCGAGTCCCCTGGGATAGGCTCCAGGCTCCCCGCGACCCTGTGTAGGATAAGTGGTACAGAAAATGGATGGATGGATGGATAGAGTGATTTGTTTACATTTCATCATTTCTACTACTGTATTTGTAGCTGTCCGGTGAGTTTTGGGTCATCCTATGCCTCTGCTATTGGTGGCTTTTAGACGAGCGTCATAGCAATGCTCACACTCTGAGATAAAAAATTTCTCACATGGCCAGAACTTTGTCGTTTTCTGTCTTTGGTTACAGTTGCACTAAATCCCTGGTGATTTAGTCACTTTTACAATGTGCTGTTTTTGTCTGCGATTGTCTTACTTATCTGTAGCACATTTAACAAGTTAACACAGACTCTTCTTTCAGCACAAATGGAGCTAACAAACATAGCAGGTCAAAGAGAAGCTTTTAATGAAAGAGGCTCATGATGCTCTTATACAATAGTTTTTTAACTGTAGTGAGGCTTTTCTGCCCAATATCACGAAGTCTCCAAAAAGTCTCTAACAGAAAAAGTGAGAGAAAATTCCATGGAGACATATACATCAGCGCTGAAGGCAATCAGAGGCTCTGTCTGTTCAAGCTAAACAAGACATTGATTTTTAGCAAAAAATGTCTTATAACCTTAAAACCTCGAGCCAGGAGTAAGATAAACAGTGGAGGCTACTGCTGGCTCTATAGATCAGCTGATAAAGTTGTTAAGGAATTACAGTGAAGTCCAAAAGTCTTTAACTACATATTACATAATTAATCTATCATAGTAATTTGTTACATTCTCAACATTGCTGTAATTAGCAGGACAAACAGTTGACCACACAAATGTGACTGATATTTTTTGCCTTACTTAAAAAATGATCAAAATACAGACCAATCTGGTTTAAGCTGGTAGACCATCGTTCCAAGCTGGTAAGTTATTTTCCAGCATATTACTTGACTAAATTAATCAGGTGTTTTATTTTATTTCCTTAACAATAACTTGTCTGTGATGTAGCATTAGTAGCTGACATTCAGAAATGGTTTCCTTTCTATCACCACTTACCAGCTGACAAAAATGGTTTGCCCGGCTCGGCCTGTGTTTTGCTAGCTAGTAGCTCATCGGATCAGGCTAGATTGTTTTTTTGCAGGGTGCTAATATTTTTGGGTTTTGGATGTTATTCATAATGGTAGCCTGAAGCAAAGACAGGTAGCCTGTCTGTAGTACTACAGCTCTGTGCTTTGGTTTGGTTCGGGTCTCGTGGCAGTTTATCAGCTTGCAAAATGTACAGAAAAAAAAATGCGGCAACCCGAATCACATGGAATGTCTGGCTCACTTTCTGTAGCCGAGTCGATTTAGAGTCGAAATATAAAAATTCACTTTTAAGTCGCCCGAGAAGAAACGAAGTGGAAGACCACTTAGCTCAGAAACTCTCAGACTGGTTGTTTTGGTTCGATATGGTCCGCTTAAGAATGACACCGAATCAAAAGACAAATTTAAGCTATTTTATGCTATATGCTAAAGCACGACTTGCATTCGATAATATGGTGCCACTAACAATGACACCATGACTGAAAGTCATCCTGGCCTTATAGCCTGTCATGCTAACTAGCAAAAACCATTTCACTTTAGCATCCATAAACATTTCCTTGAATATTAATCATTTATTTGAATAATTGTTCTATTACAAATGATCAAATGCAGATTCTGGTTTTTTTTTTTAACATACTTTTTAACATGTTCTTTCATCTCAGTGTCCACAGGCATTTTTTTCAGCTAATTTAAGCACGCTGGTCAAAACCTGGAAGCTCATTCCAACCTGCACTTAGGATTCCCAAAGGTGAGCTGTGCTAACTGTGGGAGAAAGAGTAAGTGAAGCAAAACTCAGAGAAAAGGAGAGACAAAGAGAACGAAGGTCGGCTGGAGGTTAGCTGACTAGCCATGTCCCAGCGGAGGCTCCCTGAGTGGCATGAAATTGGGACACATGCCTTGTCCATCCTTCTAACAGCTCCAAAATGAGCTCCAGTCCATCTAGAATACTCGTTCTCAAAACTCAGAAGAACTGAATTACGTCACTTCTTCCTGTCTGGCTGAAAAGAAGCCTTAAGTAAACTGAAGCTGGCCTGAGAAAGTAAGTAGAGCTCTGAAGCTTCTAAGCCACTGTATCTCCAAAACAGAATTAAGAAATAATGAGGAAATATGAGGGGTGTGTTTCTGATATACATCAACAAATTTCTCTCTGAGTGGCACCTAATAATTGAGGCATGAATATATAGGATTGTCAGCTTTTAAAGGAAAACTCCATCCTGAAACACATTAAAGTATATTTATTTTAGAGTATTTGTATTGCTGGTGTTAATTTGTTGGTTGGCACTCTTTTAAAAAAAATTATTCCTATTCGAAAGTTAGAGCTTGTATGATGTCACAGGTGGACATTGTTACTGTTAGCGCAGTTACAAATGACGTTTAACAGAATTAACAATTTCATCAACCTTCCTTATTCCTTCCTGACAGGCATAAAACATTACAGAATGTGCTGTTATTGGAAAATAATCAACCTCGGGGTGGTAATGACATCACACTACCCCGTCGTTGATTCGTTTCCTACAACAGCATGCCCCTAAGTGTGTTATTCCTTACTTAAATATCTAGTAGCAACAGTTACGCTTTTTTTTTTGCACAAGTCTGGATTGAAGCGACTCAGTCAACACACTCCTGCCTTTCCATTTCGTCTCCAGGCGTTTGGATGCTGTTGCACCATTATTCTGATTCAGCAGCTTGTCATCACATCATCATTATTATTAATAGCGTAATGATTCAATAACGAGTACAGCGGAGAAGGAGAAAGCAAGGAGAATAGCAATTAAATATGTGGAAAAGTGACAGACATGAATTAGCAAATGTCATTAATATGCAGATTGCACGCTGGCTTGTGTATGAGTAGTCTTAAAGAGGCTATAATGTGAGAATTGACTTTTCTTGTAATTCATAGTGTTTCTTTTTAGTCTACATCATCACAGAGAAAATGTGTTTAATCTGATTTCTTCACATTAGTGGTAACAACAATCCTCCATAATTTTAGAAACCATTTAGAATAAAAGACAGTTTCTACATCACACGAAGATTATATTTGCATATCATTTGCATACTCTGCTGTGATTGGTCCGTGGTTGCAATCAGTGTACAGTGCAATTAATGCAGCATAAATAATGTAAAAAAAATAACTTTGTAGAGAAGTAAAAGTAGCTAAAAAGCTTCAACACTGCTCCCGAGTGGAGCAACAGAAGAGCGTTCACACTATCGTGCGGAGATTATGAATTCAAATCCTGAAGATGCCACAGCCATTCGTGGCCAGGAATCCAAGAGAGAAAAAATTGACCATGCTTTCAGAGAGGGAGGGGTGGCATACTCTCTTTCCTCAATCAATCCCAGTGACACTAGCCAATCATGGGCTCATGAATGCAGAAGTGGGCGGAACAGCATTTTGAAAAGATGCGGTCAGCTGAAATTAAGTCCACCTTCTCCATTCTAAGGCAAACTTGCTTCCAGTTCCAGTTCACACCAGAAGCTATAATTAATAAGAAGACGAATAAGCAGCGGCAGCTGGTCATGATATTAGATGGGAGGCTTGACCATGAAACTATTAGGATTAAACAATGCATTATATCACAAGGTCTAAGCATGATGTGGGGCACACTATTAGTCTGTGCTTAATCTAGCTACTTTAGTTTCTCTAGCACAGACATTTTGGAAGAAAACATGATGATAGAGTAAATAATCCACATTGTTTGCGTTCATCACAATAGCTGTAAGTGATGACGTGTTACAGATGCGTCAGTGAAGAAGGTGTCCAGATTGAGAACTAATCTAGGGGGCGTGCCACTCTGTGTAATCACCTGACATGACTGTTACTGATAGGCTTCATGAACTTACAGTCTAGGCTAAAAAGAAATCAGCCCCAACCTCACTTTTCGCTTCTACACACAGTTCTTAAGGTGTGACTCGCTTGGTTAAAAAAAAAAACAGTCCAAAATATTTTTGTTAAGAGCAAATAATCTGATGCCAAAACTGAAGCCTTATATTGACACTCTTCTTCTCCAACAGCCCGCTCCTGAGAATAATCCAAAGCTAAAAAGTAAGGAGCTTTAAGATGGATTTCTTTGGCAAACATAAAAAATACAAAAATGTGAAACTGAGACACCTTTCATGTTCTGCTGTAATAGGAGTCATTTATTTTCCGTGTTTATCTGCACTACAGCAGCAATATATAGGGATTTTTCTACAATATGCAAGATAACCTTGAGCACAATCGCTGCGATCTGGGACGGCGTGATAGCGACGAAACACAGAAAGTGTTTTCTTTGAGGTCTCATGTTGACATTAGCAGTGAGGGTTTAGGGTGAGCTGAGCGCGCTCTGTTCTTCCTGACTGAAGTCGGTGTGTGTGTTTGTGTGTTTGTGTGTTTGTGTGTGGTGCGTTGCGCTGCAGACTCATCACTGCGAATTATCAGCACGGAACCATTCACACCACTTCAGTGAGCTACACAACATCCCATGACAGCTGGTGTTTTCATTACCGGGGTTTTCTCTCTCTCTCTCTCTCTCTCTCTCTCTCTCTCTCTCTCTCTCTCTCCCTCTGACTTTGCAGCTCTCTTACTCTGTTCTTGTTCTCTCAGGGCAGCTCTCCATCTCTCTGCACTCGGCTCTCTCAGGTGGTGACATCTATCTCTGGTTGTGAGGTTGCAAGGCCACAGCAGACATATGCTCTTCCCTCTGAGTGCAGTAGTCAGAGTTGACTCACACACAAACACACACACACACACTATGTTTTTTTGGTCGACAAAAAGACTAGAGGCAGCTCCATTTGGTAAACAATGGACTCATTGAAAGTCTCAGGTTGTGGCTCAGTCCTAGCTGCATCATCCTCTTATTGTCTTTCTATTCTGCTATGATGTTCCTCAGTCATGTAGTCATTAAAACAAACAGAAATACATGATAAATAACAAATATATTCATGAAAAAAAGGATTTTAAATTATAATAAAAAGGATTGAAATTGCATGATATATACATATATATATAGAGTCTAAAGTCAAATTCTCAATAATATTTAATGAAAAACATCCAGGAGGTATGAGGCAGCAATGCTAGCCAATATTTCTATAATATATAAATAAATAAATACCTTGCTTTTGAGTTTTTCCTGAAGAAGGTCACATGACAGCCACTGCCTCACTGATGCAAAGCTTGTGCAGGTGGAGAAAGGAAATCTAAGTCCATGTCACATCCATAATGCTGAAATTGTCATGCTTTTGCAGATTTTTTCAAAACATTCCTAGCCAACTCGATTAATTTTTTAAGAATTTGCACACTTGTATAAAAAGATACAATTGCTTAAAGACTTTATCTTGTGTGAAATTCTGCACATTCTGATGCACTTGGCATGCGATTAGGTTGTCCTGGCAAATATTGTGGCTGGGTTCGGAGCATCCAGATCCCATGTTGTGTCACCATGGTAGTGTCTTGGCCATCACCTATAACAGAATATATTCATGAATGCTGAAAAATGAATGTGATCTCAGCACCAAGCGAGGGCTAGCCACGCTCCAGAAAAGCTCTAACAAGCTGCCAGCTGCATCCAGAGATGGAGGCAATCACTTGTCACCCTCTAGTCAAAAAGAAGAAAACAGCAAACAGTGAAAAAAAAAGGCTACAGCAGTCATATAGTGAATGCATCACAGAGTGCACTAACAAAATCTGAGAATTCACAGTCTTGTACAAAGGATTTTCCCCGAGCTATTAGCCAGCGAACACTCACTGAGAGATGTATGCAGAAAAGCCATGGTTTATTTTAAAAAGCATTCATTGTCTGGAGGATAAAACATACTGCCTTGTTTCTTTTCTTTTCTTTTCTTTTCTTTTACTTTTTCTTTTTTTTTTTTTTTAGTCCAGTGCATGGATTTCAGCAGCGCTCTATTAAACTGAAAGCCTACAGGGTTCTTCAAGCACACTCACTCAAATACAGACAAAGATTTCACAGAGAAAGGCTTTTGAATTTGTAAAAATACATTTAATAAGACATGCAGACAAGAGAGGCTCACACCTGCATGCAGGATTAAAGCAGGTCTTTGCATCTGAGCTCCTGCACTCTCACAGATAAACAAATAAACGGCAAGATCAAAGATTTAGGAGGGATAATCAGGGCCGGGCTAAAGCAGAAGGGAGCAGAGGTGAACTGGAACAGCGTTCAAAGCTTCAGGAGAGGTTAAGTGGAAGCGCCAATCTGATGATGATGATGCAAGAACAAATTGAGATGTGGAAAATGTTCTGTTCTCATAGAGGAATGCCAAGGTTGGACTGACATTAGCATCATCATATCCATTTATATGAATCAGTGATTACATTGTGTACTCATTATTTCCTATGCAGCTTTGTGCTTGTTTTCCTCCTTCGGCAGTCTCTAGTGATTCCATCTATTCATTCATTTTTATATAATAGCACATTTATCTGAGTGCACATTTAAGTGCATTTAACTACTGATGTCAAGTCTATGTTAGAGGTATACATTTACAGCGTTTGGCAGATGCCCTTATCCAGGGTGAGTTACGTTTTTATCTCATTCATACAACTGAGCAGGTAAAGGTTAAGGGCCTTGCTCAAGGGGCCAGCAGTGGCAGCTTGGTAGTGCTGGGATTTGAACTCAATGACCTTCAAATCAGTAGTTCAACATTAACTGTGCATTAACTGTGTCACCTTTAATCAGTGATCCAGCCTTCCATCCATCCATCCAACCATCCATCCATTTAACCATAAAACCAACCAAGCAACTAAACCATCCAAACTTCAGTGTTTTGACCCTGCAAGGATGCATACTAGCATGCTGTCACTTACACACTATGCACTCTTGCTGTCTTGCATACTTGCACACTTGCATGCTAGTATTCTACCATATTGCACACTTGCATAGTAGCAGTTGGTACACTTGCATACTAGCATACTTGTATACTCGGATACTAGCACATGTGCATGATAGAATATTTGCACACTTGCATATTTGCACACATTAGATGCATACTAGTATACTAACACTTCCATACTACGCACACTAGCATGCTGGCATAATAGCATACTAGCACACTTTAGTATACTATACAAACATGCATACTGGTATACTAATTAACACTTACATACTATGCACACTTGCATAAAAGGACTTACGTATGTGCACATTTGCATACTTGCACACTATGCACACTTGCTGAATTACACAATTGCATACTAGTGTACTTGCATACTTGTACACTTTCATACTAAATCCTTTACATACCAGCATACTTTCATACTAGCACACTTATATATTTACATACTTGCATACTTGTACACTTGCATTATGTTGTTTTAAGAAGTTTATTATTTTTTTTATTATTAATGTGCTATAAAAAGTAATCATACTTGTCTCCAAGAAGCTTAAGACCTGCACACTAGCATACTTTATAGATAATTAGTCACCTAAACAGTGATCCCTAAAATTTCTCTCCTTGCAAACTCTTTGCTTCTTTATGATCTCGGATTCTGCTCTCCACAACTATCTCTCTGATTCTGCTCTCCACAACTATCTCTCCCCGTTCCTTTATTTCTGATCCCCTGATCCTCCTGATGTCCCGTCTCATATCTCCAGCCTGGTGGAATGGCTCTGTGAACACAAAGAGCATTATGCATGAGCCCCAGAAGGTCTCCATGCTGTCACCCTTCTTCGACACTTCATGAGATGTCACCAGTTCACCCTTTAAAGATGATCCTCCGTTTAGCCTCATACACATCAAAGCCTGGCCACTGCTGTGTCTCTACACGTTAATGAGCATCAGGGTGGCGGCCCGATGTTTATTCTCCCAAATTTTTTTTATCAGAATAAGTTCTTCCATTGTTATTTGGTTTCAAACTAGGTAAGAAAACTGATCAGTTCAAAACGGGTGTATACTGTATATCAGGTCACATCAGTCATGCTGAAGCATAATGCTTTCCAGAGCCAGATAAGATCTACCAATGCTAAATATGCTAAAATGGTCTAGACTCATTTTACAATTTTGCACATTCATAAAAAAAGTTCTTGTCCTTTCCTTTCAGGATACAAAGGCTATTTGCTGGGAGTAACCTTGTCAAGAGCAGAGGTCACCAAAGAACCCAAATTCTTTACTTAAGAAAAAGTGCAATAACTCATTCAAATAAATAATCTGGTAAAAGTTGAAGTACAGCTTCCAATCCTTCACTCAGGTTAGAACAAAATGGCAGACTCTTACATAAAGTACAAAAGTAAAAGTACAAGAAAGATTCATGAAAGAAAAAGCAGTCTGGCTCAGATCCCACACTGATTTCGTGCCTCTTTCACCAAGGAATAAAGGAATGTGGGAAAACATTAGCTAAGCCTAACCAACAACAGTTTTATTCCTAATCTCTCAAATGTTTGCTAGCATGATAATGATTCTAATCACACAAACTAGCTGAATGCTAATCACTATACTGTAAGTGAACATAGCAACAGATGGGTATTTGATACAGTGATGGGTTTTCGGTCTCATTCTCTGTCACACCTGTTAAAGTTTAAATTTGATAGGAATTTGTATATCCAGTGAAAGGAAATAAAGTAGGATACCTAGGATCAGCTCCGATCTCAATGGTTCACTGACTTACAGATTCAAGATGTCTTATCTCCAAAACTGATTCAAACTCATCTGGGTTAGGCACATTGGAACAGGAAGATGTTGAACTGGTAAGCGGATCCCAAGGATTCAAGTTGAGAAACTCTGACCTAAAAAACGGTGTGTACTTTTAAAACTTATTTTATGTACTTGATTAGAGCGTAAAGACCAGGCTTGTCTGAGGGTACATTCACATTGTTTGTACTCTGAGAATAAAAAATGAACCTGTTGATGTTTATAGGAGGATGACATGTCAGTGCAGTGGGTAGCTCCAGTGTTACAGCACCAGGATCAATCCTGAGCTTGGGTTAATATCTTTGAGGAGTTTCTTAAGTTCTCCTTGTGTCTGCATCGGTTTTTTCCGGGTTCTCCGGTTTCCTCTCACCTCCAGTGGGTGGCGACTCTAAATTGCTCCTAGGTGAATGTGTGTGCATGGTACCCTGAGATGGATTGACATCCCATCCAGCGTATGTTCCCAGAAGGGGCTCCAGATCCACGGCAACTCTGACTGGAATAAATGAATGAATGAATTAGCTTCATAAGAACATGTAAGCACTTGACAGTCATATAATTCCCAAGCCATCTCGTATTTGTTGTCCAGATAGCCATTGGCGCGATCTCTTTCTCAGCTTTGTAGAAACACAGCTACAAAGACATCTGTGTCTTTATTCATCTTTGCCAAAACAAAATCATGCATCTTCCTAAAGGACCTGGTCTTTGGTATGCCAGGCATGTATCTTTTTCCTGTCCAAAAGTCAGAGTGTTACTTAGAATTCATGGAGGATGAAGTTCTCACATTGCAGGTTCAGACAAATATTGGTTAAGCCACTTGAAAGTTGCTTATGGTAATCCAACTGGCGTGTGATATGTTGCTTAACATTCTCATCCCTAATCCTCCACTGCTTCCTCCACAAGGTTAATTAGTTGCAGGCCTCCTGAGAGCCCAGAAGCGATGGGGACTTAAGATAGAGGAAGAGGTGCTTCCACACAAGAAAACAAGGTTAATGGGACGCTCTGAGCTCAATTCTTTTCTCACATGTGTTGTTTACTTTGTTGCTCGCTCAGCATGTTGCTATAATGGGAACCAAAAAAACCCCATTGCATTCAGTGCAAACATACTGTACGATACAAACCCAAATATTTGGAGTCATGATGGATGTTGGTTGGCATGGAGGTGCAGCAGGTAGTGTTGCCATCACAGAGCTCCAGGGTTCGAGCCTGAGCTCAGGTTACTGTCCGTGTGGGTTTCCTCTGGGTTCTCCGGATTCTTCCCACTGTCTAAAAACATACCAGTAGACAGATTAGGTGCTCTCTTATTTGTCCCTTCCAGGTTGGGTCCTTTTAAACAGTCGTTATTGAACCAACCACTTGATGCACACCTTTTTCCCAGTAGTCTCTGTTGTGACATTATGTCTGAACAGAAGGCAACCGTGATATTAAAGTTTATTTATAGCTTTTAATCCACCTTTTTATGTTGGCTACAGCATACTGCAAGACATTAATACAAAAAAACAATAAATGCCTAGGATCATACAACAAATGTGTCATCTTCTGCATGTATAAATTAGCCAATGTTATAAATTAAGACATAATACAAGGTTCAGTGATTGCTTAATGGTGGAGCGAAATCCCAACGGCTGTTACTTTTAACCTCCTGGGCTGGAGGACTCTTCAGATTTGCAGAGAGTAGGGCATAGTCATGATCATTTCAGAATTGACTGTAGCTCATACTTGCGGAAATTGAGATGAGTACTTTGTTGGAGTGGAGCTCAGAGAGGACAGAGACCCAGATTTAGCCTTCTGAAGCTCATCCAATTCATGCAATATGGCCAAAAATATGCATTTCCTACCATTACAGTGTAAAGATTCAGAATGGAAAATTAAAAAACCCACCAGAAGGCAATTCATAATTACAAAACAATAAGTGCACAGTCCTAATAATTAGTTCATGGCAGGAGCTGTTGAGTAGGTGGGAGTTACAGGGTTGAATACCCATCAGGAAGGAAATAGGCTCAAAGAGATTTACAGGGTGAGCGGTGTCATGTTTATTAGAATATTTTAAGCATTTCAGACAACAGCACTGTTGAATTCTCGAATCTGATTGTTCAGAAAGTGTTGAGCTGCAAGTGAAGTTTTCTGTACGGAAACATTTAGTTACATTCAGGGAAGAAGTCTCAAGTGTAAGCGCTTTGTAAGAATCAGAGGTAAAGCTGGAAATTTAACTTTTCCGACCTGGGAAAGTCTTCAGGAGAGAGGCGTTTTTACTTCTTATTAACATGACAAGCTGCGTTTTTGTCTTCAAGACAAAATGAGAGAACGACTGTTTATAGCTGCTGAAACACAAGTGATAAGAGGAACTATCTTGTGTCCCAGACATTCCGCAACAATAAATGTAACTATAAATAGATAAAAAGTACTATGTTTTGCTCTTTAATGAATAAATATTGTAATTGTTAGCAAAGTGCTGTAGTATAAAATGAATAAAGAAGTTTAGGACGTGATGTTATAGGAAAATAATCCACATCGAGGTGTTAACTGTAGCTCCTCTTCATCGCACCATGCCATTGGTGATTATTTATATATTCACCAGGTTGGTGTCAGGGATCTAAAATTAGATTAAGCAAGGTGTGCATCTAGGCAGTCCATGGTGTTACCATGTTTACTGTGCTGTCTCTGGTCCCTGCACTTCCATGACACACTCAGCTCCTGCTTAACAAGGAAAAAAGGATGAGAGCAAAAGTGCAATTTTGAAAGATTAAAATCTCAAGGAGACTGCTTCTCCTCTCTGCCCGTCTGTCACGAAAACATTTAGTCAGACTGATTAACCACTTTCTTCCAACAACATGGGGCTAAGTGTCACCCTGCCTCTCTTGCTCAAGTGTATTGAATATCTGAGTCATGTGATCCGACATTAGTGTGTGTTTTTGTGTGTGTTGCTCCAAACACATTTACGCTCTGAAATATTTATTTATTTTCCCCCTATCATTTTGGGATTGCCTTCCCATTTTCACAGCTGTTATATATTGTTATTACTGCTATTATATATTATTATATATATATAACAGCAGCTCTGACAGGATTCCCGGCTGCAAGTCAAATCACAGGTTTGTATTAATGCGCTAGTCCTCGTATCTATGGTAACGGGGACTTGTATGGTGGCCATGTCCTATAAACAAATTAAAAACCAAAACAAATTGTTGCTATGGTGAAGACATGCTAATCCTGCTAAAAATGCATGGCTAGGCATTTAATCAGGCAAATAAAATCATGCTAACTAATGTTTTGATAGCCGTAGTGGCTGTTTTGTACAAAGAATTTCACTGAGGAAAGGGAGATCTGACTGTCTAGCATGACTCCTGTTTATGTGCCTTGCAAACATCCTGGCATGGATCTCCTCCACAGTGGGCATAGAATAAAAGAGACCCACCAAGAAGATATAAGAAGAGAAGGAGAGAGAGAGAGAGAGAGAGAAAGAGAGAGAGGAGCCTCTGGCAAAAGCCAGCCAAAGTTTGAAAAGTTTGAAAGTGTGCTCTACACCTCCTCACAGACGAAGACGGTGGGTTTGAAATGAAAATTGGCTTCGTGAATCCTTCATATACACCTCTGAGCAACAGCAGGTGAAGTGTTTTATATCAGCCAGAGAGCTGCCACCGATCCTGCCATGGATTGAGCGATGGAGTTTACTCGAAACCACACCACGGCTCCTAGAGAACGGCCGCCGTCTCGGCATGGAGCCTCTTCTGTAGTTTCTGTAGGTTTAAGGCTGAGATGGAGCTTCAGTCTGGAGCTCGAGTAAAGGTTTTACCACAGAAACGAGTTCTCAGATAGGATTCCTGCCACTCCAATGGCGTAGCATGCAAACTAATTGGGAAAACATCATCACAATATCATTTCTTAGTTTTGTGCTTCCTCCAGCCAATCCCTTCTGCTGACCTTCAGGTGATTTATTAAAGAAAATCTCCTCTCTGACACACATTAAATATGTTTATACTGAAATATTTATCATTTAATGATTTAATGATTTAATTTTTAGTGATTCTTGGCTTGTCTTTATTCCTGTGAGAACTTGGCATCAAGGGGGACATTGCTATTGCTACTGCTATCACAGTTACAACGGTGTCTAATAAAAGAAAACATTTCAATGCGTTTTATATTTCAATAATGTTCAAATATAAAGGATAACAGTCAGGATTTGCTGTTAGCTCTTATAAAAATAAAAGAGCAAGAGGTACTTTTCTCACTCGCCATTTTCCAGAGACATGCAAATGCACCTTTGCATACTTATACATTTGCATACTAGCCTACTAGTCTTAGCCTTGCACTTGCATTCTTGGATGCTTGCCTAATAGCAAATTTTTAGACAGCATACTTTCATGCTTCAAAAGTCCTAGCATACTAGCCTATTAGCTTGCACACACGCCATAATTATACACTAACAAGTGCATACTAGCCTAAAGGCATACTTATATACTAGCCTTGTAGCATAATTACTGTACATCCATGCATACTTACGCACTAGCATACTTCCACATGTGCATGCTTACATGCTAGCATACTTGCCCACTTAAACCCTTGCATACTTGCACACATGCATATTTGTTAGAGAACTACACCAAAAGAGCAATACATTTTTGCACGAGCACATGTCCATACTTCACAAGCCCTTTCATACTAGCGTACTAGTTTGCACACTAGTATACACTCTAATCTACATGCACACTTGCATACTAGCCTACTGGCTTTTGACTAGAACAGACATTTTCGTCCGGATTTTAAGCTCTGTTTGATGTTTTGGCGTTGTGCTCTGTGTTCAGTGATGCTTCCTGTGGCACTGAATTTGCAGATCACTCGTTTTTTTATAAAGACAAAATGAACTGAATTTTTTTTTTTGGAGTGTTTGATTTTCACTAGCTCACTGGTTACAGTCCTGTTGTGGTGCTTATGTGGACGCCTCGGGTACATTCATCACTTCCACAAAGGCTGCTTGACTTTTCACTCCATTTTTAATTCCTCATTTTGGATTAACAGTAACAATAGTTTTTATTGAAGTTGAAGTTTTTATTATGTGCTGCTTCCTGTTTTGTCTCCCTTTGTTCTGTATTAGTTTTTTGTGGCTTTTTGCTTATTTTTTTCCCCTTATCCTTGTGATTTCTATCTTTCATTTGTTTCAATTTCATATCTGCTACATTTCACATGGAGTTTACCAAATGAGTTACATGTTATTATTGAAAAAAATATATATTTAACCGTTTAAAAATTGGGTAGTTGTTTACTTAGCTAGCTGGTTTTCCCTTAAAAAAGTTAGCTAGCATAACGGTGATGGGTCAGTAGTATGCATGCATACTTGGAGACTTGTATACTAGCTCACTTGGCTCACTTGGCTACTTTTTTCAACCTTTATCAGTTACACATTAACAAGCATACTTACAAATTAATAAACATACAAGCATACTAGCTCACTTTGCCTGCTACCTTGCACACTAGCATACTTACACACTAACATACATGCAAACTTGTATACCAACCTGTTCACATCTTTTTACACAAGCATACTAGCATACTTCAAAAATCCTTGCATTCTACCCTCACACTCATATACAGTACTTACACAATGACATACATGCATTATTGCATACTAGCCTACTAGCTTGCGCAATAACACACTCACTCTCACTTAAATTTATACTAGCCTTGTAGCATACCTACACCCTAGTATACTTAAAATGTGCATACTAGCTTATCAGCATACTAGCACTTGCATTTTTGCACACTTGCTACTTGCTTACATGCTAGCATACTTGTACACTTAAACCCTTATATACTAACATGTGCATACTTGCAAACAAGTAGAGAACTACACCAAAAGAGCATTCAACCTTTACACTACCGTATTTCCATACTTCAAAAAGCATTTACTTACACACTCACTTGCATGCATACTTGCATACTAGCTTGCACACTAATATACTTACACACTCATTTACATGCACATTTGCATACTAGCCTTGCATACTTACACACCGCCACACCCTATCTTTCCAGCATGCTTGCACCTGCATCTTTGCATACTTGCATGCTAGTGCATTCGCTATACTTACTTCCACATCTATGCTTACACACTTGCATACTTGTTAGAGAAGTACACCAACTCCAAGCATTCAACTTTAAATCAAATTCACAGTGTGTGTAAATTAAAATAGACCCCATAGGCGTCACCATTGCAGGCTTGAAGTGACAAATATGGGTGGATTATGAGCTCGAAATCAATGGTGTGCAGTGAATGGAAGTGATTTAACACACACACACACACACACACACACACACACACATATGGAACGATAGAGTGGAGAGAAAACTGCTACTGATGGGAATTTGATTAAGCGTCCCATGACAGTGCTGAAGCGCTCGGTATTAGCCGCTGATTCATTTTATTTATTTGTCCGTTTATTTTTCAGACTATTCATCTGTGAAGCTGCTCACACTGACAGCATGAAATCTGTACTCAAAAACGAGCCAACCCCTCCTCCGGGCCTACGTCTGAGAAAAAAAATGTGTTTGCTGTGTATTAGCCAGGATTTAACAGTATCTTTTCTCCATTTTTTTTTTTTCATTTGTCTTTCCCCGAGACTTTCTCTGTGCTGTAGCTGATTAAGATTCCACCTTCCTGGTTTGTTGATTCAGCAGCTGAGCGTATTCATTTCTGAGCTGTCTTGGCTTTTTCACGGATTTACGTTCTCAAAAACGGTTTGTCTGACAAACGTGTAACAACAAAAGTTTGAGCTCATTGCCTTCCTGAGAAAAAGAAGAAGAAGAAGAAGAAGAAAAAAATTACGGGGCCTGCCTCGCACCTTGAAAATTATTCATGTAGCCCTTCTCGGTGCTCGAGTGCAATGGAATGTGCGGCGAAAATGAAAAATCGATGTAGCATTATAAGCTACAGAATAGCACTTGAAGATGGAGCACGAGATTCTTTCCTCATTCTTCTTCTTCTTTGAGCCAGCGGTAACAGAGGTGCAGGGAAATTGAATAGAGCCATCGGCAATGAGCTGCAGGAGAGCGGTTTTGTGGGTTACAGTGAAGAGGAGCGGATGAGACTTCTGAATCAATCAGAGAAAGAGAGAGAGCGACAGAGAGAGTGGGGGGGAGAGAGAGAGAGAGAGTGAGAGAGAGAGACTGTGCCTGAGGCGATGGAGTGTTTGTAGAATCAGACTGTGAAAAAGATTGTAAAAAAGTCATAACCACCCTGACATAGTTGACCCAATCATGGCCCAATATAACATAACAACACTGACACTGTTGCCCTAATGTTGGACCAACATTGTTACTTTTCATAACAACCCTGACACTGCAGGCCAAACATTGGCTAAGGCTGGGCTAATGCTGGGCTAATGATGGGCTAATGATGGCAAGGGACCAATAATCAAAATAACCCTAACACTGGTGGCCAAGATTGGACCAACTGTATCAGGGTTGTTGTGAAAAGTGCACCCTTAACTATGTTGGTGTCAGTGGTGTCAAGGGTGTACTTTTCATAACAACCTTGACACCCTTGGCCTAACATTGGCCCAACATTGGCAAGGGCATACTTCCTTAACAACCCTAAAAACCATTACCCCAACAATTTGGGGCCAACATTTGGCCAACACTGGGCCTATTGTTGGCCCAATGATGGCAAGAACACACTTTTCATAACAAACCTGGCAACCCTGGTTCAACAGAAAAAAATGACTTTGACCCAAAGCTGGCACTCGACCTTGACTCAACCGAATGGCTAACATTGACCCCAGGCTGCCAAGGTGGATTTGTTTATGTACTCATTTCTCAGCTAGGTTTCATCTAATTACAATAAGCAGATATTTAATATTGAAACATGTTCTCATGTGTCCTTCATGGGTCCGAGCACCCAGTTTAACACCGCTGGACTGTTGTACCATCCTTGGTGACGTCCCCTCACTATATCAGAAAGTCATTCCCAAGGAACAACCTGACTTTGCATAAACAGTAGAAAAGGCACAGCATAGATAAAAAATACACCAGTGGGGCAGATAAGATCAGAGAACATGCCAAATCCAGTCCAAATCTAATCCAGTGTTTCGGAGCAATACTCAGGAGAAGAAAAAAAAAATGTTAGGTGAACACATTTAAAAATTCTTCAACTATAAGTATAGTGTGCTTATGCAAATGAAGAACAAAATGATCCTCGATCACCCGAGACTCTTTATATCTAATATACAGTATCAAATAGCCGGATGGCACACAGCTGAGTGCTAAAGCTTAGTCAACAGAATAAAACCGAGAGCCTGGGGTTCGTTCTCACTCTGCGAAATCATGCTTACACAAGTAACACTACAGCTGGCACAAGAACACGTTCTATATGTATCTGTTCCTCTTAAATATGGATCTTGGCCTATTAAAAAGTTCCTGGAAGCGGTGCGTAAAATTCGACGAGGAGCAGAACAAACATAAAAGACTGAATAAGGATGAAGCAAATCCATCAAATCCGTCCATTTGCATAATTTTTTATTATAAGAGGTCATATTAGCATGGCTCTTATCCTCGCTAGAACTGTCTTAAATGATCCTTATGACCGCTCTTGACTGAATAATAGGCTGAAATATTTAAGTGCCTTGGCAAAACTGGAAGTTAATGGGATCATGCTAGTGAGAGAGAGAGAGAGAGAGAGAGAGAGAGAGAATATGCTTAAATCACAGTTATCACAGTGTATTCACTAAATATTGTATTATTTTGGAGTTCACAATGTAACACAATGACACTATTAGTATCAGTTTAGCATTTAGTGTATCTATATTCAGATTTTAATGCAGATAATATAATATAATAACATTTATGGAAGGAGTCTCCAGTTTCAGTGCTTTGGCATGACAAGCTGCATGTTTCTTTAAAATTTTCTAACTATCTATCTTATTAACTTCAAGAAAGAAAACTGTATATAATGTATATAATGTGTATACATTGTATAAGAGGAATAACACTTCAGGATGTGTTGTTAAAGGAAACTAATGAACTTTCGGGTGCTAACAGTAACTCCACTTCCCTTTAATGGGTTTTTAACGGTTTCCCCAGACATCCACACATTCATAACATTTACACTGAAGCAGTGCTTTATGTAGATACATTCAGCAGCATGACAAAATAAAGGCAGCTCCAGGCAATATATGGAAATATACGGTTACAGGTTATATCACGAATGAGCTCCACTTCGTCTCTGGCTCTCTGTGGAATACACATTTTGAATAATTTCTATACAGAAGTGGGATTCTTCGTCATGAGCTGAATCATGTCTGATAGTATGAGGCTTCCTCTGACTCTCAAACTAAAAAATAAAAGTATAGAAAAGGAATAAAGACATCTCATTAGATTATATTGCTTTCTTCCTGTGATGAAACGTTCACGTTTTTGTGCGTCATGCGCCAGACTGTGTGTTGGTTGGTCTCTGGTTTCCAAAAGAAGAGCTTTGTGAAGGTAATAATGCACACGAAGGTTCAAACTGAAACTCAACTGACAGTGCAGTGAAACATAGAAACATGGACACTGGTTTAATGAAAAAAATAAATAAATAAATAAAAAAAAGTCCTGTCTGTAAGTGAGGCATGTGCAGTCTGGGCCTCCATTCATCCTCATGGTTTCAGGGTTTCACAGAGAAAATGTTTCACAGAGAAAATGTGTTGCCATTAGATGAACACAGCCAGCAGCTAGCTCATGAGATGATCTATCTCAAAAAAAAAAATATATATATATATATATATATATATACAGTCAGGTCTGGAAGTATTTGGACAATGACAGAGTTTTTGTGATTTTGCCTTTATACACCACCACAATGGATGAAATAAATTGAAATAGAAATAAAACAATCAAGATGTGATTGAAGTGTAGACTTTCAGCTTTATTTTAAGAGGTTCCACAAAAATATGGCATTTACCATTTAGGAATTACAGCCATTTTAAGCAAAGTACCTCCATTTTCAGGGGACAATTGACTGACAAGAAGTTAACTGACCAGGTGCGGTCCATTCCCTCGTTACTTCAAGACAAATGAAGCAGATAAAAGGTCTGGAGTTGATCTCAGGTATTGAGTTGGCATTTGGCAGCTATATAATGTGTATATTATTATTATTATTATTATTATTATATGCTATATAATATATATATTAGAATATTTGAAATTGTTCAATTAAAAAAAAACATAAATCTACATTCTGACCCATATTTAAGAATATATATTGCAATGTAATTATATAAATATATTTGGTTGAGATGTGAGTATATTGTGAGTATGCACTGCACACGGATTAAATATTTTACCATTATAACCAAAATTAAACATAAGTATAAATAAATAAATAAATAAAGAAAGAAAGAAAGAAAGAAAGTTCAGCTTTGTGAGACATGCCTGTATTTATGTATGTGTTTTCATCTATCTATCTATCTATCTATCTATCTATCTATTTATTTACTCATTTACTTGTTTGTTTATTTATTTGTTTACTTATTCATTTATGTATTTATCCCTTTACCTATTTTTTAAATTAATTAATTTGTTTGTTTGTGTGTTTGTTTGGTTGTTTATTTATTTATTCATTTGTTCCTATTTGGAACACAGTTAACAGCAGTAAAATGCACTAAACCGGATCAGGTGTCTGAACTGAATATTTCATGAGCACAGACTTTATCAGTCCCAGTCGGTCACGCGGACGAGTCAGGACTCAAAGTTCAAAGGTTTTTTAACGGGAACTTTATGCACGCGCGCGCGCACAAGCTCACACTCTCTCCCCCTCTCCTTCACAGCTCGTGGCTCACGGACACGCGCTCGGCAGCTGTACATCTCTCACTTCCGGTTCATCATGGCGGCATCCATGGCATCCCGAGCTGTTTCTAGAGCACTTCGCGGAGCTGCAAACGGACCGTTATTTCTCAGCAGGAATAAGGTAACGTTTAACGGCAATATTATCGTTTACAAGCAAATGTTTTGTCTAAACAGTTAAAAATTTCCGTTAACTTGTAACGGCTTTATTCGTCAAAGTGACAGCTATTCGTTTCCTATACATATTGGTGAAATCCCGCCTCCTATGCTAGGATTGGGTGGTAGTATCCCACCTCCTGCGCTAGGATTGGCCGATTTGGAGGGACCCGCCGAATCGGCCAATCCTAGCGCAGGTGGTGGGATACTACCGCCCAATCCTAGCATAGGAGGCGGGATTTACCAAAAACGGATGGGAAAATATAACGCGAGCCAATGTTATCAGCGATCAAGTAGCTCTTGTTGATTTGAAATGAACGTTTGCATATTATAAACTCATAAACAGTAACATTAGCATGTCTTATATGTTATACTTGTTTTTATTTTCATCCACTTGGCATTTCATGCTAATTCAGAAAGTGACATTGCTTATAAAAGTCGTCTTGGTTGGACTTTGCCTTTATTTCACTTGACTTCACTTCTTAGTCTGACGTGCATGCTCCACGAGGCACACTTTCACACTTGCACACAGCTTTCCTCCTTCATGTGCAGTGTGTTTTCATGAAACTGCTGCCGTTGGGAGAGAGAGAGAGAGAGAGAGAGAGAGAGAGGTGTCTCATACATGACTCTTTTTCCATGATGCACCATTTACATAATCAACCCTATTATTAGTATTTACTACACACAAACACACTTTAATAAAAGTGCACTGCATGGACAAGTATTTTTGTGTGTGTGCGTGTGTGTGCGTGTGTGTGTGTGTGTGTAGGGGGAGTTGGTAGAGGAAGGAACCCTTCTGAGAAAAAGAAAGCAAGTTCCCAATGTTCACATTAAAATATGCTCTCTCTCTCTCTCACTCACACACACACAAACACACACACACACACTTACTTTCTTCAGCCAACTAAACAGTGCAGAGTCTATTACTAACCTGCATCTGTATGCCCCTATGTGCTTCAAGGTGTCAATCAAAATATTAGGCCACACCCACTCTAACACAACTCAGATCCACAGGTTAAGCTGGAATTTTGCTGAACGTTTATTACAACACTCCCAAGTTCCCAGTCTCATTTTCGTCCCAAATGTATGTTATGTAGCGCATATAAAAGTGCTGTGTCCTTGTGTGTGTGTGTGTGTGTGTGTAAACAGAAGGGCGCATGCAGGCATTGTGTAGCCTTTACTGTAAACTCTACCTCTAAGTAAAGTGTTATGTGTTATATCCCGTTATATCAGTACAAGCTGTTTATCAGTGGGTTGAATGGACACTTTTTTCCACTGCTGGATTTCAGAGCTCACACTCTCGTGACCCTGCCTCGATTAATAACCACGTTTATGAGTCCTGTTATTACAGATAGCTCGGGCAGGAAGTGCTCGGGCCTGTTAAACGCACTTCACCTCGTGTACTTGTTGATATGGGGAGGTTTTCTCTGAGGAGATGTTTATTAACAATTATGGAAGGAGTCTCCAGTGTCAGAGCTTTCAGTAAATGCGTTGTTTTGTTTCATTAACTTTGATATAGAGGAAAAAAGAGAGGCTGCTAAGGGAATGTCTGTTTATAGCTGCTGTAATGTCAGTGATAACAGAAACGTTCAAGAGAGAGAAAAATTCGTATTTCTTTCTTCTTTTTTGTCACTTTTTCTTCGACTGTGCAGCCTGAGCTTCAGCGCTCGGAGCACGTTGTGTTCGACTCGCAGCGAGCAGATGTGTAAACTAGGCTAGCGTGCGACAGAAACTGGTCCAGCTGGTTTACTTTTTCACTCCTACACATCGCAATGTAGGTTGAGGTATAAATATAAATATATATTTGAATTGGCTTTTATTTCTGTAAATAGCGAAGGAGCCAGTGGCTTATTTGGAACACGGCAGGGAGATTTGTGCTGCACTGAAACGAAGATTGCTCATTTCTTATCTTTCTTAACTTCTCTGTCAAGGACACTGAAGTGAACTTTAGGACTCTAAGGCGGGGTGACACGGTGATATGCATGAAGTATCCATATTATGATAAGTTATGTCACAGTATGCATTTTTGAGATATTGTCGATATCACTGTATCTATTTTTTAAGTATGTAATTACAAACTAACTTAAAGCAACTGATGATAACATTTTGTACTAAATCCTGATGTTACACATTTGTACAAAAACAAATTGGAAAAATGTCCAGAGGTATTACAAGTTCAATTTTTTTCTCCTTATCAGTGTTAAATATGTATTTTTATATTGTATTTATAAGTAAAATTGTTTTTTATTCTAAAAAGTAATACATTTAATAAATAATCCCACAGTTCTTTTTTTTAAAGAAATGCAGCGTTACTTAAAGGTATAGCACCTGTATATTGTGAAACATATAATCATGTTATTTTTGTCATATCATCCACCCCAGTAATAACCTCCATTATGATTTCTTTTCTCCAGTATACTTTAAAGCACAATATTATCATCACAGTCCTCTGTCCTAACACTTGTGTAACACACTGTGCGTGATGATTTGTAATATTGATCTATATCAGAGTAATAATTCCAGATCAGAAGTCTACTAATTATTAAATACACTCATTTCATGTATGTATTTCAGTAGTGATGCTGAGATTTGCTATTGGTCCCATTTGTAGCTTTGTATCTTTGTGTAAAAAGTCTTTCTTTTTGGTTCTGTGCCCTATAAACTCTCCTTTTTAGGATTGTCAATAATATTGACTTTGTGCACTTTTAGTGTGTAAAAGTCCAGCTGGGAGCAACTGAAGAGCGAAATGAAATCTCTTGGTGTTAATTTGTGATTTCTGTCATTATCACTTATTTTGATAACTAACTATTTGACCATTTCCTTCGATTAATAATCAAGTAGTCGATATCATACGGTGCCTTAAAACCCGCTTGTACAGACAATTGTTAACATTTGTTTTTGTTCCTAGATAAACTTCCACTTACATATAAGTGCTAGATAAATATACTGTGTTTTATCCTAAAATTCTGACTTTTTATGAAAGATATATTGTCAACAATTACTACTTTTTTTATAATGTATATACAAACTTATTTTTTTTTAATAATGCATGGCTTTCCTGAACAAAATACTTCCGTATCTGTAGCATTACTGTTCTTACTGTAAGGGAAACAAGGAAGAGAAATTAAAAATATCAAATTCCCAATCTCAGTTTATAATCGCTTTATTAAAACTTTATGAAATAATTTGACTGATTTATTACAGATAAGTTGAAATGTTGCCATGTTAGAAAAAAGTTTGTATTTTGTATATTTAACTAATACTTTCTATAGTAAGAGGTGGTTCAAGGATCAAAAATAGTTGCTCAAGTAAACGTACCATTACTAAGAAAAAACACTCAAGTAAAAATAAGTTCTCATCCGAATATCTTCTTGAGTAAGAAAGTATATAATAAAAAAACTGACAAAAGTAGCTGTTAAGGTCGATTTATACTTCTGCGTTAATGCGTCTTTGTGTGGTGATGCAGAGAGAGGGATCATGGGTAAATATGGAACGCAGAGACGTGCTAACATGCAGTCCTCCCACGAGCTAAATGCGTGTTGCGCGTATCTTGGTGCTGCGCGTCGGGCGAAAGCTGATTGGTTGGTGTGGAGGTGTGTCTGATTAAATTCAGATTAATATTGTTTAAATCAGAGGTATACTCTTCAAAGTGCATCTGAAGTGTAAACAATAAAACGTTCCCTTGTTGCATTCAGAAAATTTCCGTCTTCTGTAGACGAGTTCGTGCTCCGAAACTGCGTCACGAAAGTGTAGTCTGTTAAACACCTTAAATAAAAACTCACAACAGCATGATGATGAGAAGTACCAGGATGAACAACACTCTGTGTGTGTGTGTGTGTGTGTGTGTGTGTGTGTGTGAGAGAGTGTGTGATGGAGGGTGCGCGAGGGTGTGAGGGTGTGTGAGTGTGTGTGTGTGTGATGGTGAGACTGTGTGTATGTGTGTGTGTGTGTGTGTGTGTGTGTGTGTGTGTGTGTGTGTGGCATTGTCAGCTGAATTTTCTTTTCTTGTTGATAAGACACACTAAAGCTCTCTCAGTCTCTTTCATCTCTTATCATGACTCTGAGATGCAGATTATCCTGTTGACTAAAAGTTCACTAAATTAATCAGGCTCGTTTATGCTGATGCAATCAGAGTGTGTGTCGGAGCGAATGTTTAGAATGTTCGAAGGTGTGACGTACAGGATTTTTCCTTTTAAAGGGACGGAACAGCAGCACGCTGATCCTGACTCTTCATTTACTTCAGAGGTAAAATGAAGAGTCCAGTGCGTAAGCATCAGGGATGTAAACTTCAGGCATCAGTAAGATACGATACAGTACAGTATGATCCTGCGATGTGATTCGCGCCTACGGCCAAATCACAGCCGTGCCGATATTCAGTATAACCGCACTCTTGCTTAATTAACTGATGTTAACTCTACACTTGTCTATAGATTTATAGATTTCATTTCATATTAATGAACTCAAAACATTCTCCATTTTCCTTGACAGGAAGTGAGACCCCCGACAGTACGTGAGATTTGGGAAGGGGGCGGGGCTTCCAGGCGGTGGCAGTTCATATCGGACACCTGCGTGAATCATTCCGGGTTGATCGATTTGGCTCAAATCTTCTTTTATTGGGGAGAAAAAAGAGACATCTCTTTCGGCGTAATTTGAGCGATGTACCTCATACTAGCTCTGTACTGCTCCGATGTTAAATTGCCGAGCTAGCAGAATGTGTAAAGGTTGGCAGTTCTGGTATAAAATATATTCAGAGTAAATGTCACTGGATATGGTGGCAGTGTAATATTGTGTAGAGATGCACAAGCGTATTACTAGAAGAAGAGCTCCCCCATCCCCCATAAATCACAGTTTAACCCCTGGATGCAAGGGTTGGAAAGTTAATCCCTTTGTTTAATGATTAAACTTTAACCTGAAGTCAAGGATGCGTCCTGAAGAAATGCTGAAGGCTGAAGGGTAGGGTTAGAGGGGGCGGGGTTAGAGGTAATGTACCTGCGTACGCATTGCTAAGTAAACTCGACCTCAGCAAGGCTTTACCGAATTGTGAAAGCACAATGTTCAATGACGAATGATAGCACGAGGGAACTAAGCCAACTGCAGAGAATACTAAACAGCCTGAGCATGTATTTATTTATTTTTTAAATTTATTTTAACATCTGTTTTTGGTTTTGATACTTTATATTTGGCTTCCAGATCATGTGATTTTTTGATTTAATACCTTGGGCATCCTCGTGCTGATATTCGTGAGTGTTTACTCCTACGAGTGGAGCTTCTTTAAGAAATGATTGAAGATACTTTTATCTCCTGCTCACACTCCACTTTGAGTAGGTTAGTATGTAAACTGAGTACCTGATATAACGCAAAATCCAGCCCACACACACACACACACACACACACACTTGTTCTATGGGAGGCGTGTGTCTAGCTTGCTTCTCACTGGCCTAAGAGTTTGAGGAGCAGCCTGGCCTCACGTGTCTTTGTGAGAGCGAGAGGAGCTTCATGAGAAACTATCTCACGCCAAGTTACTTTACAGCTCACGTTTTTATCGCAAGGGGCTTGTTTAAGAGTGTGTAAGATGAGAGCAGCACTCAAGGCTTTAGGGTAATGCAGATTATTTTATGACTTGAGTAAAAGACTAGCTTGTAAAATTAAAAACCAGCCCTGAACAAAGGCAGAAATGATTTTGTGCATCCTGGAACCATTTAGGGGCCAGTTTCAGTGATTACGATTGGTGAGAAAGACCGAGGAAATGTGCATCGTGATGTGGTTAATAATATACCACCAAACTACCGGCCTTCAGAGATACACTGTCAGTCAAAAGTTTTTAAAACACACTGTACTGACATTTTTGGTTAAACTTTAAAAATGGATTCATGTTAAATACTTTAGAAGTAAGCCTATATTTCCACTATAGTACAGAATACAGTGCTGAAATAAAATCAGCTGCTTAAATCATCAAATCTGCTTCCAATCAGAGTTTTGTAATTGCGATGAACCCTTTTTTCTAAAACGAGTGTTAGGATTCTCGTGATATCTTAGAAAAGTAATCACAGTAATCACATTAATTTTCCATGATATCAGTCACACTAACAAGCGAAAAGTCATTAGAGTTGCTTGTAGTTTGTTTGCATTCAAATGTTTAAGGAATGAAACTATTTTAAGAGATGACAAAAATGAATAGTGTGTGTTAGAAGTGTGTTCATGTTTTACCATGTGAATGAGATATATAGTGACACAGGATTTGAGATGTGTGTATATATATGTATATATATATATATATATATATATATATATATATATATATATATATATATATATATATATATATATATAATGTATGTATATTAATTTTTTTTCTTCATTTGATCTTTCTCAGTTTAAATAATCTACTCCTTAGTAATAAGTATCAACTAAGGAAATTTCTGATAAACCTAGATCCAGTTCATGGTCTCTGAGTGAATTCAGGGCAAGATTTAAGATGCACCTTTATAGATGCCAAGGTTTGTAGTAATCTTTTCACTGCGTGTAAACGCTAGCCCTAATTCTGAAAAAAGTATATTCATGGAAAGAGTGCGATAGCTTTCATTCTCCTATATCACCGCCAAGCTCATCGAACTTTTAACCCAAATTTCTCAGGCTGGAGGAATTTCTTTTACTCCTATGTCTTGTTCATGAGGTGTGCTGTGTTCTGAGAGATAAGTGTGACGATCTGGAAGCTTCCTGTCCTCTGTCACGGAGCTAAGGAGCTGTGATTGACAGGCGGGTATCGTGGCAATTCAGCCCTCTGCTATGACAGTTCACCCTGCGCGGCAATTCAATTTGCCATGGTTTGTCAATAACAATACGGAGAGCGATTCTACGTCACAGCAGGATTGGAGCTGGTTGATGCCTGATAAATGGGGTCCTGTCTGGACCGAGAGATAAACCAGGGGCTGTTATTTTATTTATATATATATATATATATATTTTAGTTTTATTTTCCCTGAGCATGACCTGGGTTTGCTAGTCCTGCACTTGTAAACCTCGAAGAAGAAAGATTAGATAGAAAAACGGGAAAGTTGTCAGTGTTGGTTCACCTTGTGGTCTAGCAAGCAGGAAAAAGAGGAGTAAGAGACTGGTGGAGAGGAAAAGAGAAGAGCAAGAGGTAGGTGGAGAGGAAAAGAGAAGAGCAAGAGGTTGGTGGAGAGGAAAAGAGAAGAGCAAGAGGTTGGTGGAGAGGAAAAGAGAAGAGCAAGAGGTAGGTGGAGAGGAAAAAGAGAAGAGCAAGAGGTTGGTGGAGAGGAAAAGAGAAGAGCAGGAGGTTGGTGGAGAGGAAAAGAGAAGAGCAAGAGGTAGGTGGAGAGGAAAAAGAGAAGAGCAAGAGGTTGGTGGAGAGGAAAAGAGAAGAGCAGGAGGTTGGTGGGGAGGAAAAGAGAAGAGCAGGAGAGGAAAAGAGAAGAGCAGCAGGTTGGTGAAGAGGAAAAGAGAAGAGCAAGCGATAGTTCCCTGAAAGAGAAGAGTGAGTATTTATGAGCTGGAAAACAGTAGAGCAGCAGGTTGGTGGAGAGAAAAAGAAGTGCTAGAAACTATATGACAGAAAAGGGTGAAGAGCAGGAGATTGGTGAAGAGCTGAAACATGATCAGGAGGTTGGTGTAGTGGAAGAGAGAAAACCTAGTGGAGAGAAATAGAGAAAAGCAGTAAATTAGTAGAGAAGTAAAATGAAGAGCAAGAAGTCTGGGGAAAGTTGAAAGAGGAAAGAGAAAAAAGGGGAAAAACAGTAGACTAATGGAAAGAAAAAAAAGAAAAGAGGAATGAGAAGTGCAGGAGATTGTTGGAGAGCTGAAACAGAGGCAGAAGACTGGTGGAGGCAGATGACTGGTGGAGGCAGGAGATTGGTGGAGAGCTGAAACGGAGGCATGTGATTGGTGGAGAGCTGAAACGGAGGCATGAGATTGGTGGAGATCTGAAACGGAGGCATGAGATTGGTGGAGATCTGAAACGGAGGCAGGAGATTGGTGGAGAGCTGAAACGGAGGCATGTGATTGGTGGAGAGCTGAAACGGAGGCATGTGATTGGTGGAGAGCTGAAACGGAGGCAGGAGATTGGTGGAGAGCTGAAACGGAGGCAGGAGATTGGTGGAGAGCTGAAACGGAGGCATGTGATTGGTGGAGAGCTGAAACGGAGGCATGAGATTGTTGGGGATCAAATAATGTCTGATAAACGAAAGGGAAGACCAGGTGATTGATAGAGAGGAAAATAAAAGAGAAGGGGATTGATGGAGAGCTGAAATGGAGGCAGGAGATTGGTGGAAGTAAAATGAGAAGAGCAGGAGGATGTCTGGAACGACTGGAGATGAACATTAGTCTGATGAACAGCAGAAGAGAAGAGATTACTGGAGAGCAAAACAGAATATTGAAAAGGTGAAAAGAAAAACAGGAAGAGCAGGAAGAGTGCGAGATGAGTGGAGAGCTGAATATTTGAACCCGGGTGTAGAAGGAGGAATATTTACTGAGCTTGAGAACTTCAAACAGCAGCCGACTCTCCCTTCTGTCTAACACGGACACGTTTCCATTTCAGTGTCACGAGGGACGCAGTTCTGAGAGTCGCACCGTAACTGGATTTGAATATCGTTTCTCCAAGGTTAATCGCTGTTCCCGCAGCTCGTGAGCGCCGTTTAGTCTCATTGAATAATTTAAGGATTTATCGCAGTGGTCTGGACGAGAGTCACTTAGGGGAAGCTTTTAGTTCACCTTTATTTCCAGATGATTCATTTGTAATGAACAGGAACGAATCATACGATTCAGGTGCAACTGTCTCAATATGCAGAATATGAATCACTGATTCAAAACATCACGAACAAATTGATTTCTTTCGAAATTACACATATTATTTACTCATTTCTTTTCTCTGATAACAAATGAATCTCACCTGAGATAACTGGATCATTTTACTGTTTTTTTGTTTCATAATTAGCAATGAATTATTGCTGTTTTATATACAGAATAATTTGTCAAGTTAAATTTCAGTTTTCACTTACACACGCATATTTACTGAACATTGTGAAACTAAGAAATCCATAAATTAAGACCAATAAGATCAGCCATTCTATTAAAACAAAAGTAATGGTGCCGTATAAAAGGAGGAAGCATTGATGTGTCTGTGGGAGGCGACTCTGTGCAGTAGCCGAGCTGCATTATTGGAAGATTTAGCGCAAAGGAGTCGCTCTTTCTCAGTCGTGTCATTTTGTCGTTTTCAGCTCTCTTTGCCTTTCATGGAGTTTTCTGGGCGTCACTAAATGCCATGCAGTGAACGCAGTTGGTTATTTACGGCAAATTGATGTTCGTCAAATTGATGCCTCAGAGTGGGAACTCTCTTCTTCTTTCCCACTTTCCCACTTTATGACCTTCTCACTATCTCACTCTCAAGGTCCTGACACCTACACATCGCTCTTTCTAATGATGTCTCTTATTAGCTATGCTAATTGCTAAGTCATATCTGTAGAGAATTGACTTTGCCCTGAGTCGGAGTCTGTCGAAGAGAGATTACGCTGCTTCCACACGCGTTACCCATAATGCAAATCTTCCTGATCTAAATCCTGGAGCACGCTCTGTTGACTTTCTTTTTAAACGCAGCGCTGAGCTTCAACACACACACACACACACACACACGTACACACACACATGCACACCCCCGTCAGAAGAGAAGTGCTCCTGTCATCTTTCCAAATGCATCAGTGCTGCTATACGAACTTCAAGTGGAGTCGAAGACTTAGGATGGGGAGAGGGAGAGGGGGAGAGAGAGAGAGAGAGAAGTGCAGTGGGAGAAAAGCACATTAGAATGTAATTCATGTTAAATTCATTTGAATTATATAATTAGATAATTCATTAAGCTATGTTGTGAGAAACATGACTTAATTTACACCAAATTGTTCCATTTATATAAGGAACTTTTTTTTTCTTGGTTAGAGCAAAATGTCTGATTTTCACAATCAGTGCTTCACTGTGTGTGTGAGTTTGTGTGTGTGTGTGTGTGAGTGTATGTGCACAAGCATGTGTGTGAGATAATTGCCAATCTCTCATTTTGCTTTGTTTATGTTGTGCATTGGAATATCTGGCCGTGCCTCGTCAGCCATTAATTTCATTAAGTGCTTGTGTCATCTCTGTCGCTCTCTGTGCAATTACACTCTCATTAGCGTGCGTTTTCGCTGAGTCAAAGTGGAACACCACGCCGAGGAAGCCATCAACTCATCGGGGTCAAATCAATGAGCATTTGACAAAGGCTATATCATTACATTTTTGCTAAATTGGGCTGCACAGAAATCCGTATACTGTATGTGCGAGTAGGAAATGCGTTAGACTCGCGATTACATTTCACAGCGTATGGTTCGGCTCAGAGTTCGCGGCCACGAGCGTACCGCACACCCCATGTGTAACAAATCAATTAGGGGCAATCAGCAATATGAAAGACGTGTTAATTTTTTTAATATTTCCACACGCCCCGGGAGGAAGTGTTCCGCTTAATTAACTCCGAGACTGTGGGAAGGTGCTAATTAAGAGGAGTTAGTTCAAAGAGTTTAGGGTTAGGAGTTGTAATGAGGATTTTGAGCCTCGGGGATGGCTGCTGCGCGTCCACCCAACCGGAGGTCATCCAGATGCTCATCGCTGGAGAAACATGGAGCAGTTGATTTATGAAAAGTGTTGTGGCATCAATCAGCTCTTCCTTGCTCATGCAAACAATACAAGTGAGCAGATTTTATTAAAATGGGAAGCTGCTAACAATACTGTCAGCTGGCTATTGCTGCACGCCATGACTGGACGACTTTACACAGTGTCAAAGCCTGCTCTTATCACAATGTCTCATTCAACAACAAGACCTCGTGTGTGCACAGTGTTCGGAACTGCTCATATGTACTATTTTCTAATAATTTTGAATAATACTGAAGCCATTAACACTATGAAATAACACATCTGGAGTTATGCAGTGACGAAGAAAAGTGTGAAAAACTGTTAAAAACACATTTTCTCCCGAGCAGCTTCACCCAGGAGACTTAAGATTCCCAAATTTCCCGAGCTCCTCGCTGCTTGGTTCAGAAAATAGTTTATACATGGGCATTAAATTCACTATTTTCATTTGTTTGAAGAAAAAATGAACCGTAAGCCTTTATTAGAATAAAATATTGTGTAACTTGTGTAATATTGTGTAAGGAAAATATGTATAAAATATATATATTTTTTTCTAATAATATATTTAATAAAATTATCAGAATCAAATTTCCAACTATGATATAATTCTAAATTATATAATTTTGAGGTAATTATATAATTTAGAATTGAATGTAATTCCACAGCATTAACTGTAACTATAAACAGATAAAAAAAATGACTTCATTCTTTAATAGATAAAAATGGTTATTGCTGGCAAATTGCTGTGGTATAAGAGAAATAAAACACTTTGGAACATGCTGTTATAGGAAAATAATCAGCTTCTGGGTTGTAATGGTAATTAAGCTTCATCACAACACCCTGTCATTGATATTTTCTTATTACGGCACGACACCGTGTGTTTTATTCCTTACTTAAGTGCCACGGCTCTTGTTCATTGGGATCGGGAATGGAGGATTATTGGCAGTGCGAGAGTTTTTAGAAAATAACAAATTATTTTCGAAAGAATCAATTTTAACACTAGGAATAGCTAAACAAGAGTTCAGAATAATTGACGGCTTGGGTTGAAAGCCGTTACACACACCTGTGGTTTGCTTTGTCACTCAGGAAGACGTCATGTCCGTTCCCTTGCTGTCTTTCCCGAAGCTTCTTCACTGAGCTCTCTTAAGCAGCTATCGCTCTCCTCGAGGAGCTAGCCCGGTCAATACCAAATTCAAAACAGTCCTTCATGAATATGCCAGTGCCAAACTTATTTTCTCAATGAGCACTCTTTAAAAGATCAATTCCGTATTGAGTTATCGAGTCCTTCTCGCTCTGTGTATTTCTAATGGATCAGTATTTATGTCGGATCCATGCTAAAGACCGAACCGATGCTTGGCTGTTTGCCTGAAGTGCATTAGGAACCTTCAGCGGCTCCTCCCTTTGCTATGTGGAAGGAACTATTTATAAAATTCCGCCTACGTCATACAACATGGATGAGCATTTATAAGTGGAAGGATATTCGTTTTTTTTTTCCCTGGAAATATCTGAACAAAAGAAGTTGTTTTTTCACAGATATTTCCATTTGTCCATCCATACTTGCACGTTTTTTTTTTCTTTTTTACATTCTTGCACAGATTAGAACTGTTTTGTCGGTTTTTAACGATAAAGAAAACCTCAGTATGGATACTTGTTGATTTGACTTTTTTTTTGGACATTTGCTATAAATCTTTGCAGTGGGGCCTAAAAAGTACAAGCGAAAATGCTTCTATTTTGCTTTCTTTTCTAATTTAATACATTTTCCAACAACAACTTGAGTGAAAAGCAGAGTCTTTGAAATATTTAGAGTTTGCTTTTTTGCTTTAATGCCAACATGCACTCGAGCTGGCAGGTTTCTGCAAAACATGATGATCCATTTTAGATCAGATCCATCGTAGTGTATCGTCTGAACACACGCTTCAACAGAAGAGATTAGACATGAGGAGAATCTGACCTTTTATACAAAGTAGTTAACATGGTCAGTATCGCAAACTTGCTTACATTTAAATAGGGACTTAGAAATAGTGCAAAATCTTGAATTATTAAATATTCGAGATATTGAACATTTACTTTTCTAAAACCTTCTGTTTTTCATTGTGGTCTCTGACCTTTGGACGCCACTGTATATTTCTGGGGAAGTAACACACCAAAGTGTCAGCCTCTGAAAACTCAGCCATTTTTGATCACTTTCGGGTTGAACATTTTTAAAATATTAAATAAGCCTCCAAAAAAAGCGTTAATAATTAAATCATAATTTTAATGGTACTGACGATTTGAAAGTGATTTAAAAACACTGTTTCAGCTGTAGAGCAAGAGTAAAAATGTCTGCCGTGTGGAACCATTTCGCAGTTTCTGCCAGGTACATTAGACAAATGATTTGGCTCGACAGGGGCTTCAGTGTCTGTGGACCTCTCGGCTACGGGTTCAATCCTCCACTCCAAAACCTGCACCCTGCTCACTGTGTGGCAAAACAATAGAAGTCTCTTCTAGTATGCTGGCATCTTTTTTTTTTTTTTTTGTTCCAAAGAGAAAAACCAGTAACGAAATACACAGCACAGCCTGTATATAAAATATATAATAGAATTCACTGCCTTGGATGCCTGGCCGAGGTCTTTTGCAGGTTAATAAAGCATATTGGGCCTCGTTACACAGTGCCTAGTAGATGCAGACTGAGAATAAAAAACTTTACCATAAAAACCTCCTGCTTAGATCAGTGGATGAGACTTACAGGCTTATTTTTAATTTAGATGTGCTCCAAGAAACAGTGAGAAAACGTTGAGGTAACGTCTGGCTCGGTTTCTATTTGCTTACAAGACTGAGGTTTGTGAATTCATAGGTCACAGTTCACCTAGTTAAAGTTAGTAGTAATAAAAGTGTGACTTTCATGTCCCATGTTCTTTCCTCTTAACGTTAATTGGCTTTTTACTGGGACAGTTTTATTGCCGTTTGGCCTGACTGCTGGTTTAAAAATAAGCTACCACTAGACTGTAGATGTTAGCGCCTCTGGAGTTGCAGCTCGCTTAAAAAATAAATAAATTAAATTAAAAAAGAGCTTTTTTGGCTGGGAATTTGGCTGGGAATTTGGCTGGGAATTTGGCTGGGAGTTTGGCTGGGAGTTTGGCTGGGAAATCACTACCATACGTGTTTATTCCCTACCAAAAACAACCAAAGCCACTAAATTTTATTTGACATTTTTTCCAAATTTTCTGCCATTCGTTTTTCCCAGCCCGTTTCTTTTCATGCACAGCATATAAAGACTGACAAATTAATCTATGCAAATTACTCCTAGCTCACGACTCTAAGCCCTCGAACTAAGGAGCACTTTCGCCTATTCATACACATCAGATATCAGTCATGAGGCGAGTCTATTGTATTCACACAGCATGCGGCGTTGCTCGTCTTATCATTTACAGGAGGTGACATTTCTTCCCCTTCAGCTAGAGAGAGCATTTATCACGGTAATAAATTCAGGAGTTGAGCGCCACGCCCCTACATTACAGCGAAAGGACTGTGACATTGTCCTTTATTATATCGGTTCAGGAGTGAGTACTGGCTTTGATGTGGAGGTTATATTACAGCTTTTCCATTCAGAGTGCGTTCACATCTACACTAATAACATGATCATTATTGATTTTGCCAGTTGCACGGTTTGCCTGAAATTCTTGAATGTTTGAGACTTTAGTTTCCTCTCTCTCCTTGCTAGCTTGTTTTTGGTTAGTGCTTATCCGCTGTGCCCTTTCACCTTATTTTTCCACTGCCTCTCTTCTGACCTCGACCTTCACTCATATCACGGCCAAATATTAAACAAAGCATGTTGTTTTCTTGGAATAGACGATGGAATAACCAGCAGCATAAGTGTAGCCTGTGCAGGGCTGGACAAATAACAGGCCCAGCTGCCTGGAACAAGCAGATCTTCTGTCAAGGCTACTCATTGTCCAGTGGACAAGTAGGTTCAACCCTACTCCTTATTGACTTTCACAAAAAAAAAAATTCATTTGCTGTCTATGTTGGAAGTTAATGCACTTCTTCTTAACAAGAGCAGACTCTTCTGAATCTTACCACCTGCTGCACTACACACATCAGCCAACACACAACGTGCTGTAGAATGATTAACACTGCTCGGGAGCAATTTGCTGACTTTTTGTTGAGGTTACAAACAGGATGTGCAATAATCCATGTCCACTAGTCTGTATTAATTTTAAATATTTATTTTTAAAAAATTAGAATTTAATCTCAGACCTTCTTTCAGTAGTGTGTTTATTACCAGGTTCTAAAGTGACAGTAGACGTGCTGTTCCTGATGTCATGTATTCAGAACAAAATCTGATTATTGACTGTATCATGTACACCCAGAGTCTTCCAGATGATCAGTTTCACGTTGGATAAATTACTGCTGAAATTGACTCGGGAGCTAGGAAGCTTAGGAAAAGTGAAAAGGAAATGCGGGTAACAGCGGCTCGATGTCGTAACCAATTCCATGAAACAAAACTTCGCAATGACACAGAGACACATGAAGGTTTAAATACACATACTAATTAGAAACTAATCAGGAACAGCTGGATACAATGGGATGACATAACAAGGGGCGGAGACAGGACCAGGAAATGAAAATAACAAAGGGGACAACATGAGCACAGACTATGCAGATGGGATTCGTGACACTCGTACTGTACTGAATGCCTGTTTTACTACTAATCAATCAATCAAGCTAATCAATAATCAATCTGGAGATGCTGTTCTCGGTTAAAATCTTGCTGTTGGGCTTTGCGTTTTGCACTCACAAGCACAAAGATGCATATACAGACTTTTATTCAGATGACATGGCTTTTATAATATAAACTTAGGCTTGCATCATTCTCAGTTATGCTGATTTTTCCCTGCTCATGAATTAGCATTTAAAAATTTTGAGAAAAATGATTTAATCGTCCAGAACTGTTAAAAAAAAAAACAACAAAAAAAAACCAGGAACCTGAGCATTTCCACCTTTTCAGGTTTAAAGAGAGTACAGGTGGGTGTAACAGTATTACCAGGTGTGTAGTCAGGAACTGCTTGCTGGCAGTGCCAGTAATGCACAGTAATGTACATTTTGAACATATGGTGTCAGTTAATATGGAAGAGCTCATAACATCTGCGCAGATCATTCCGGATTCATCTATTTGGCTCATCACCTATTTTATTGGGAAGAAAAAAGAAGGCTGCTCTTTTGGCATATTTTTGAGTGATAAGATAATAGAATAATAGAATCGGAATAAAAGTCACTGGATATCATGTTGATTAAATCGTCATATCACCCAAGCCTATTCTCACCATATTCCAAAACTCAAGGACATTTCGGAGAGATAGTACCCAAAATAGTACACACTACTAATATTAGTCTAATATAATACAGGACAAGAGCCCAGAAGAAGGAAGCAAAAAAGTGTTGAGTGAATAGCATTTAAAGAACAGAAGTCAAAAGAAACTATTTTTTTTTGGACCTCTGCTTGCGTTCAAGTTTATTTTCTCCTCTCAGATCCTCAAAATGTTCCTCTTCATAAGGACAAGTCAATAAACAGCTATAAATACAAACTGCTTCCTCACGTCCTCTGGGATTCGCCTTGTGTTGGAAGTTACACATTGTGCTGAGGAAAACATGGGTCAGGTTCTTTTGCTCTTTAAGTATCCCTTACTTTTTAAATGTTTTATTTTTTTAAAATAATTTGAGCCTAACTTTTTGAGGTCGGTCTGTTCAGCATCTGCCATGGGAACAGAATGCGACTGGAATGCTGCCGCAGCTTTCCTCCGTCCTTTCGGCTTTGTGCGAGGACGGCTGATAGGTCAAGATGTGCTCGGGGCACGCGTCGTACCTAAAGGGACATCTGCTCCCGTGCTCCCGAGACCGCACGTATTTCACTTAATGCTAATGCAGGAGGATGATAAAGAGGCAGCAGCGGTAAATAAATGAATTGTGAAAGTAAAATTGTTTGGGCGAGATACAGAACGGTTTGGACAGGACATGGGACAGGCTTCAGAATTGGAAGAATAATTTCAGTAAATAATAATTTGTGGTTGGTTTACGTCTTGTAAAAACAAATATGTTTTATTATTACTCTTGATAATTTATTTCATCACCACTGAAATTTATTTATTTATTTATTTATTTGCTTGTTTATTTATATAATCTATATAATCTTGTAAGCAAGAACTTTTTTTTAAATTAGTTAATTAATTTGTTTTTGGTTTGGATTTCTTCTACTACTGTTTTCTTCTTCCTTCATTTTCTTCTTCATTAATCTATTATTATTATTACTATTATTATTATTATTATTATTACTAAAGCATAATGGAAACTCCTGATTTGATAGAAAGGTTCAGTATCCCTTACAGATAAAGCTATTTTTCCTTTCTAATTCTTTACACTAAAGCCTCACAAAGTTCTGGTTTGGACCATTTAACTCTATTTCAAATTAGTTTCAAAAGTTATATCTGTACTTTTACAAACTACACTCTTTGGAAAAAGGGTTCTACACAAAAGAATTTTTTTCAATTTTTTTTTTCAGGTAAGACTTCTTAGCCTGTAGAAGCATGTGGTTTCTGATGAGGAAACACTGTTGTAGGGGTTTTTACCGTGAAGTAAAACCTGTACCGAGTTATGCAGACGGAAAACCAGGGAACGTTTATGGGTTCTAAGTCTGACCTTTTTCAGACTTAGTAGTTATTGCTAATTATGTTTCAAATTCTGTGTGAGTTTTTTATTCTTAGTTGCCCTTTTTCTGTTTTCTACGGCGGTATTTCATATGATAATCGCTCAGCTGGAGTGATTTTGGAACATCACAACATTTGCTATATAAGATATTATTTTGGGGATGGCATGGGGGAGGCATTTGGATGAAATGAAGAGCAGACTGAAATGAGAGTTTTGAAGTAGCTGAATGTCGCCATTTGAAGTGTGCCAAAAGCAAAATAGAGAAAAATCTCTGGCATTTTATTTCTTCCAGAATGGAAAATTTCCTTTGATAACAAACTGCTTTTAACTTGTTCTGTTGGGTGTTAATTGGCTTGTGTGTGTGTGTGTGTGTGTGTGTGTGTGTGTGAGAGAGAGAGAGAGATGGACTTGCTTTTAGAGGTTGATTTTTGTGTAAAAGTTTGCACACCCTTCAGAATAAAGTTGACCAGCAAAAGTGCGTACACCAGCAGTACATTTAGTGGGTCTGTTTTTCCAGATGTCTCTTGATTATTATAAGCAATGACGCGATCAGATGGTGTGTGTTACGATGTTCAGTAGGCATTTGTGTTGTTCAAGTCCCAGACCTGCTCGAGAGCTATTTAAACACCAGCATCTACATCTTCCCCGGAAATAAATCCAAACAGCGAGATGTTGAGGGAACTCGGATCTCTCTAGGCTTACACCGGTTCCCTTAAATGGAGCAGAAAAAGCAAACAGCATTATACGAGTGTTTTCTCAAGAGGTACACGCTCATCTGTGTAGACAGGATGTTCTCATTTAGGGCAGAGAGTGAACGAGGGATATAAATGAGAATATGATGGAGAATTAGAATGTATGTAGATTGAGACTGGTGTTGCACTCCCTCACTCTCTCCCTCCCTCCCTCATTCCCTCATTCCCTCACTCACTCATGCATGCCATCTCGGGTTAGAAAATGTCCACGTCTCCACGTTTCCACGTCTTCACGTCCTCTCTGCCTCGGCTGGCTAATTACTTTTTTGCGTAGTATGACTTTCGAGAGTAGCCAGGGACTCCCTCGCCCACTCGTTTCCCATCTGCTCCCTTTGCGTCGCTGTTTCTACGCTCTTCTTCTCAACGTTTCTAGAAAGTGTGAGTCTGTGTGTGTGATCCTCTCTCCCAGTGCTTCTAACACTGTTTATTTGTGTGTGTGTGTGTGTGTGTGTGTCTGTATGTATGAGTGGGTTTGTTTTGTTTGGTGGTGCGCTATTACCCATCTCTTTCTCCAGGCGATCCCTGGAGTGCTGATGAGGATAATTAGTATTGAACCCGTGTCTCGTGGGGGAGTTCAGTCTCCCCGCGGCGCCCCCTACAGCTCCGGCTCAGTCACTTCACTACCGAGCTTTCATCATTTGTTAAATTTAGCGTGAGGGGAGGAAAAAAAAAAAAGAGATTTTTTTTTTTTTTTACGGCTAATATTTACAAACTGGTTGTCATGGCGTTATTAAAGCTCCTCCATGCAGGTCTAATTAAAGTGAAGTGACACTGTGAGCGCTCGAAGGAAGACGAATATAAACACTGAGGCATTCCAAGACATTGTGTTTTCCCATCAGCACTACGTTCTGGGTTACCACTGGACTTTAACTGGGCTGATTAAACCAATAAACTACCATCTACTTATGGCCTTCAATACAGACACATACCTACGGTTACTCTTTTTATGTTTAACAATATTTTATAAAAGAATTCTTCTCAGAAATCGTTACTATCTGAGGGAGTAAAAAACAATCAGTCATGCTGTTATCAGAAAATAATCAGTGATGGAGCAGTGTGATGAAAATGAGATAAAGTTGAATGTTGAAAGAGTTTTATTCCACTTATACAACAGTAATTTGCCAACGCTAGCAATTTGTTTTTGTTAATTAATCTGTTTATGGCTATATTTAATGTCGCAACCCTGCCAACCTTGAAGAATTTTGCGTAGGAGCTCCAGATTTTAACATTGGAGTATGCTGCTCAGTCAGAAATATGCCACAAGAGTCTTTTTCCCCTAAAACAGAATGGCAGATGAGCCAATCAGCATATGAATCTAGAATGATTGACAGCTGCGTAGGTGTTTTGAACTCTCCGATATTACCTTATGCTCCGCCCCCGCCCCGCCCCGCCCCCTCCTCATCCTCATCCCTCCCCTCTCCAATCTTTCATCTTGTAGTGTTATATGCATGCTCGCCTTCTGTCAAGGGAAATGGAGAATGTTTTGAGTTCATTCATTAATTGAAATAAAATTTGTTAGCTAGATTTATTTTCATTAGGGAAGACACCGAAAAAAATTCCGGCAGAAAAGGGAGCATTTTGAGAAAAAAGCTATTTATTTTGCTTTGTAATGTAGTGGAAGTCAACATTTTCCATAAATACATACTTAAACCTTAGTATAATTATGTAAAATGGAGAAAAGTACGTTTTTCTACACATTTTAGTACAAAAGGGATTATTTCATCTTATTACGTGCGAGTGTGTGTTGTTACTTGTGAACTTTAGTTCATTAAAAAAACAAAACATTGTTACAGTGTCTTAATCCTCATCAGGAAGCCTGAAGATCTGGAAAAGATTTTAGATGAGATAGCTAAATGTAGCTAACAAGTAATGGAAGTCTAAGTTATCTAGCTGAATTAGCTGGAAAATTGTGTCAAAATTGTTCTGATTTTTCGCTGAATGATTCCTTTGAAAATTCATAACTAGAACACTACCGAGATGTGAATTCAGGATGAAGCTATCAGCTTCCATTTCGAGCCTTTTTTTTTTTTTTTTTAAATAATACATGTGCATAACTGTGTTTTCTGTCATTTTCTGACTTATTCACAAATGACATCAAAGCACATTTGACACTCCATCTTGCCTTTTTTCCCGTGCGGCACCCCGAGGTGGCTGTCATGGTGCCGGCTCAGCAGCTGCACTTTTCCTTTCCTTTAGCTGTGGTGATGTTCTTCTGAATGGACCCAGCTGGTCTTATCTACTGATCCGGGGAGGAAGTGAGTGACGAGAGAAATAGTACTGGATTTTTTTTTTAAAAAAACAATTTCTCTAATATTGTATGCCAATGAAACAATTTCCTGTTTACTTTAAAATTCTGTCCTTATCCTCTGTCTTTTATTCACTCTCTCGTGTGCTTTATGGCGTTCTCATAGTCTCTGCTCTCACGACTAATTTTTTTTTTCTATCATTCGTTCCCTCTCCATCTCCTTTAATATAAAAGGGTGATGCCACTTTCAGCAAGTGTTTTGTGAAAATAAGAAAGGTGAATAATGACAAAGAAGCAATATTTAAAATAAATCACAGATAGAGAATCTTCAAAACCATGCACTCTCTCAAAAATAAATAAATAAATAAATTATTGGATGGCTATCAGTTCCATCTTTCTAAAGGGGTTCGACTTAAACAAACCAAAGAGCCGTTTAGGATGGAAATGGAGCCTTATTTGTAGCAATAAAATTAGTTATGGATAAATCATGTTTCTAATTTAGGAGCCAAAAGTGAATGAACTCTAAAATGCACTTTAGTCTACATCTGAGGATGAAAGAAAACACGTCTGCTGTCTCGTCTTCATTACAGCATTTAATATTCCTATTGAAAAAAGAAACGTGTATGGGTGAGAGAAGAGATTGCTACAAATCTTCACAGTTCATGAAATTAATTTGCAAAATAAAATTGCAAAATAAATTGCTACATCCATTGATTCACTCTGGGCATATGTATTAAAATTTCTCTTCCTGTGTTCCAACCCCAGCATAATGTTCCTAAACTAGATAGAACAAAACGATAAACTTGTTAATTCTGTTCCTTTTACGTAGACGTAATGCTCTGGAAAAGCTATTACACTCAGCCTTTGTGTTATTAGTGCCATGTCTTTACAAGTTGTGCTATGAAAAAATTCATAAATTTCCCAGTAATGCTTCTCATTGTCAATAGAGTTAGCAAAGTCTCCTTTAAAAATGCATAGACATGCTAGCTGGCTGTTCGAGTCTGGGTTAGCTAGCTACGCAGTTTTTCTGTCATTCTCAGCAATACAAGGCAGCCACAAAGAGGCTCGGTTATCCGTCTAATGCAGACTTTAAACACGTTCTCAACCTCATTATGTTATAGTTTTGTGGTTTTGTTGTAGTTTTTTTTATAGTTTAACTTTCTTCGTAGAATGTAACGTTGTAGCTTGTACTGCATGTGTAAAATTATACAGTGAATGAAATCACATGAGATGTGAAACACACAAAAAAAGCACTATTTACTGGGAACTGCCATTTTAAATAACCGTTTTTGTTCCAGAAAAGTTTAAGGATGGTTTGTTGCATTTTTGTTCCTAGGAAAATACTGGTGGTGTCATTTTTGTTTTCATTTTAAATGCTTTTAACCATTATGTATATATAAATACCGATCAGCCATAACATTAAAATCACCTGCCTAATGTTGTGTAGATCCCGTTTGTGCCACCAAAACAGCCCTGACCCATTGAGGCATGGACTCCACAAGACCTCTGAAGGTGTGCTGTGGTATCTGGCACCAAGATGTTAGCAGATCCTTTAAGTCCTGTAAGTTGCAGAAAGGATTGGACTTGTTTGTCCAGCACGTCCCACAGATCCTCAATCAGATTGAGATCTGGGGAGTTTGGAAGTCAACACCTTGAACTCTTAGTCATGTTCCTCAAACCAGTCCTGAACAATTTTTGCAGTGTGTCAGGGTGCATTATCCTGCTGAAAGAGGCCACTGCCATTAGGGAATACCGTTGCCATGAAGCGGTGTACTTGGTTTGCAACAGTGCTTAGGTAGGTGGTACGTGTCAAAGTACCATCCACATGAATGCCAGGACCCAAGGTTTCCCAGAAGAACATTTCCCAGTGCATCACACTGCCAGCTTGGTTTCTTCCCATAGTGCATCTTGGTGCCATCTCTTCCCCAGGGAAGTGATGCACATGGCCGTCCACATGATGTGAAAGAAAGCAGGATTCATCAGACCAGGCCACCTTCTTCCACTGCTCCATGGTCCAGTTCTGATGCTCACGTGCCTGTTGTAGGCTCTTTCGGCTGTGGACAGCTACGCAGCACCATACACTGCAAGCTGCGATGCACTGTGTGTTCTGACTCCTTTCTATCACAGCCAGCATTAACTTTTTCAGCAATTTGTGCTATAGTAGCTCTTTGTGGGATCGGACCAGATGGGCTAGCCTTCGCTTCCCACATGCATCAGTGAGCCTTGGGCGCCCATGACCCAGTCGTCTAGCCATCACAATTTGGCCCTTGTCAAAGTCGGGATCCTTACGCTTGCCCATTTTTCCTGCTTCCAACACATCAACTTTTGACAGTTCACCTGCTGCCTAATATATCCCACCCGTTGACAGGGGCCATTGTAACAAGATTATCAATGTTATTCACTTCACTGTCAGTGGTTTTAATGTCATGGCTGATCGGTGTTTGTGTGTGTACATGTATTTGTATGTTCATATATATATTTATGTATATATATATATAGAGAGAGAGAGAGAGAGTGAGAGAGAGTGCACAGGCTGGAAAATTGAAGTAGAGAGGAAACTTTGTTGCATTTTGCTGTTTGTGTGCTGGTAAGTAGAGCTGGCAGTGGGGAGTAGGTGGGGCATCAGAAACTTTTGTACAGTGGCAGCGTGAGCCAAGCAGTTGGGTTTATGTGTTTGTGAGGAGGCTTTAGTACACAGCCACTGTGCTAATTATCATCGAGGAGGGAGCTGTTTCCTGTTTTAGAGCTGTAGCTTCCCGGTCCTTAAGGTAAAGTACACGGGAAGTGCAGATGATCGCGCCGGCTGTCACAAACAACCACCTGCTACAATCCCCCCTCCACCCCTATCTTCCACTTCACAGCCTTGAGTAGAGGTGGAGGACAAGTTTCTTATTACATAGTATGTAACAATTTCTGTGGCTGAATCTTGAATAGTGTTTTCTGGCCATGTATTGTACAACAGGGTCTACAATGCCATTATGTTAAACCCTATGTAGCAAGCATATATAGTGAATTGAAAACAATTTGCTGTTTGGCCTGTCTGGGTTTTTACCGCTTAAAAATGATTTAAACATCAGCGACAATAAAACATTGCTGTGGATTTGAAAACAATCAAAAAAAAAAGGTGAAAGCATAAAAGATGAAATTGCGAGTTCTCTCTCATTCACACAGTTTATTTTCTTGTTAGTTTGTTTGAGAAGATCTGCAGTATTCTCTTTTCTTTTTTTTTTTTTTTTTTTTTTTTTTTTTTTTGCTTGGACCTTCTGCTTTTCAGTCCATGCATAATGAGTTTAGTTTATTTTAACGTTCAGTTTAAGCCCTTGAGTTACAGCTAGCATGAAAGACCTGTAAAATCGCATCCATAAACCATAGCAAAGCTTACACAGCAAGTATTCTCTCTGGTCCATTTGGCATTTGAGCTCTTTCTCTGGAACGTTCTAAAACAATAGTGGCTGTTTCAGAGCATTGGATTTATACATTTAGTCTTTAGTTCTCTTGTGCTTGAAACATAGAGATGGTGATGTTTTTTATATTCAGCACATGGTCACATTTTGTCCTTTAGTCACGACTTGTCTCATCTGGTCCTTTCTGTTCTGTTGTGGTCTGTAGTCTGTTCTTGTCTGAGGTGTAAAGATAGCCTGAGGCCTTGTTTGTCTGGCCAAGGTTAAATGGGTCTGAAGGCCGTCCCTGTGGTTAGTCATTGAAGCCGGGTGTGTGTGTGTGTTTGTATGTGTGTGTCAGTGCCAGATCAACACTCTCACTCTCGTAAATGACAGAGCGATATCCCATCTTTATTCCTACACACGCTGCGGCCTTGTCATCCCTTAAGGCTGAAAACATCAGCCACTGCCCGCTGTCAGTTTGCATTCTTCTTAAAATGACTTTCAGTGAAACCTCTTGTTTTTCACCCAATTTAGTCATTAGCCAATTCCTACCTACCAGCCAGCTCTATCATACCACACCTACAAACCAGGGAGGGTGAAGGCGAGCATGTGCTTCCTACAAGACATGTGAAGGCAGCCAACAGTATCTTTTTCGATGCAGCAATACACACTTGGAGGAAAGCACTATCTGTTGTCTTCTAAATACATTGGATAATACAAAGGCTAGTGTCGCTCTGATTGACAAAGGGAGAGAGAATAGTCTAAAGGGCACGGCCAGTTTTACCGTCTGCCGCTGATGGCTGTGACATCGTTGGGATTCGCAACCTCTTTGCGATCTTCTGATGAGAGAAGAAATGCTTTTCTGTTGCGCCCTAGAACCTCTTGATTTATGGCCAACATTTCGGTTGGTGGTAGGAAGGCAATTTATGGAATGTTGTACATGGGTCATTTGTAGCGTTGAACCGGGTCTAAATCATTATTGGGGCTGAGATACTTAACTGTTAGAAAATAACAGAATGGATTCCCAATTACGCAAAGGACCTGATGTGTTTTTGATGCTCTGGATTTAGGGCCAAACATAATGCTGCATCTTATCCGGATCTGCTCCGGATCTTTATATCAAAGCAAGCCCAGCTTTTTTTGAGCATAACAGCCCAAAACCAGAACTGATCCAAAACTGCTTTAGATCCACTCCTGCTTAACAAAGAACGCTGTTATATCTTACCCTAAGCTGATGTTATATTTAATATTTGGCCCAAATGTAGCACAGACCCAGTCAGAAATGGCTTGAACTCAAGTCAGTGAAACAAATGATTAAAAAATATTGTTTGTTATTTTTTTATAACTGTACCAATCAGAAAGTAGCTTTAATATTTTCTTCAGTTTCTGTTTGATCTAATGCATCCTAGCAATATTAATTTATATCATGCTGATTTAAATGGTTGCTAAAGTGAAGAAGTGGAACGTCGTCTGATTTTCGTTTTAAGGAAGGATAGACTAAATCAATGAATTTCTTTTTCAGCACAAGCTAGAACATTCTTTCTTTTCCAGTCTATTCTGCTCCACTCAGCCATCAGCTTTCTCTCTCTGCTTCCTGAAGCAATACTCTTCCTCTTTGTTCTGAGTTTCTTTGCTAACTCTAGACACACACTTTCACTGCATAATTAGCCCACCTGACAAGACCAAAAGCAAAAGTCACCTCGACACAGGCCTCTTTCCTACTAAAACCTCCGATGTCTTTTTAATGGCGCCAACAGCTGGAGTCAACGGCCATCACAGCTGCTGAGCCTACGATTCCTGAGCGCGCACTTCAGAGTCTGCAGTAACCCGCAGTCCATCTGGCTGTCTCATTATTCCCCAAGGAGCTCACAGAGCTAGGACAGCCCGAGCTCTGGAGAGCCGTTACGAAACACAGCTTCATCGTGCCGCGTAGTGTTACTGGCTCTCCGTCGGCTCCTTTTCTTCCCAACTCATTCCAACAGCCCATTTCTGGCTCATATTCTGCTGGAGGATAATGGGATTGGTCTGCGGCATTGCTCTGTGGAGGCACATTGGAATGTTTGACGTCGCATTTAATTGAGCATCGTAAGCGGCGGTGATAGTTGTGTATCTGTGTTGTTTTCTTGTTTGGCCAAGATGTAGAGGATGTAGTGAAGTAGCCCAGGTTTTACTAGCTTTGACCCCCATGTGGTATTAATGCAACATGTTTTGTCCATAAACCTGATTCCTGATATGCTAAATGAATGAATCTGTTTGCATGTGCAGCTGATAAGAGTGAGCCCCAGAAGATGGCTGAACCTTCAGGAGTACCAGAGCAAGAAGCTGATGCAGGAGTGCGGAGTGGCTGTCCAGCGCTTTTTTGTTGCCGACACTGCTGCTGAGGCCCTGGAGGCTGCCAAAAGGCTAAGTAAGTAGCACAAACACGCTAGCAGAAAAACATTTAGTAATGCAACCTTATTCGGCTCTATGCACGTATATGCTGAGAACTACAGCGTGATGCTCATGCTAGTGCTGGTTTAGGTGGACTTTTCTAAAGCAGAGGTCTGGGTTTCAACCGAACCATTAATCAGATATTGGGATTTCTTAATGTGTGGTGCAAAAAATTACACTTATGAATGATTTTACAAGGTGTACTTCTGGATTTGAGAATGTATTTTATCCATCAAAACAAATCCATACACAGTACAAAGATCTGTCAACAGCTACTGACTTGAGATAGACTTCACTGAGGCGTTGCAGCAGGAGCAGTGCAGGATGTTTGCTTAGGGATCGTTTTCATATTGTCCTGATGGTCCACTTGCTACAGTCTAATTACAAGCCAGTTTGCACTGCAAGGGTGTAGTCCATCTAAGGTTGCCCATTGCTTGTCTGCCACTTGACTGGCATTGGACCTGAACCCCACCCTTCATCTTTCTGGTGGTGAGCAGACAAGATGGCTCCACATTGCCACTTTGAGCTGAACCTGAACGGGTAACTGGCTTCAGCAGTTGGGCCATTTAGTAACATAAAGACCCATCTCCAACCCACGCCATACTCCATGCAGGAAAATTTCTAGAGCTTACATTAGGCACTGCTCATTCTCCTAATTAGGAGACTGCTGTGTTAGCATGGAAGCATCACTAAATCTAATACTAATGTGATAAGTCATTAATCATCTTGGCAGTTCTAGTATTAAATGAATGCGAACCAATTTATTGAATCTTCTGTGTACCCATTTTCCACTATTTCATTTCTAACTCACTTTTATACGTATGTACTCACATTTGTGTGGTGAAGTGCGTCCAGCATGCCTGTGAGCTCTGTTTCGCCAGCCAAGCCTGGTGTCGGATGTCAAAAGGTGTGCAGTTTCTCACAGCGGCCAAGAAGCGTTAACCGGAGATAAACGGAGGTTCGCTAAAGCCGCTCTCTCTAAGCTATGTGTGTGTGAATCAGCCTGGCCTTTTTCCACAAGCTGATCCCTCAGCTGTCTGCTTTCGGCTTTCTAATCTGCCCTTTATCTCGATGCTCGCAGTAGGCCTTAGTGCAGTCTGCCACGCGTACGCACAGTTGGCTAGCCGGTACAGTACAGAACAGCTTTGAAATGAAACCAGTCCCACTGATGATGCCTCGTTTGTTCTCTGTGTGTTTCGTTGCTAGTATAAGTGAGGTCACGGTGGCATGTCGGGTCATGCATGGCGGACATGGCGGAGCAGATTTTTAGAATGCACTCCATCCGGATTTTGTCATAGGCACTATAGTCTCACTTTCCATCTAAGCACACACACTGCTACACAGCGGGGTCTCCATGGGCCGAGGTGACCAAGCGAGACGCAAATGGATTTCTGTCAGAGAGATGCGGCTGTGAGCTTTTCCTCCTCCGAGACGTGCCGGACATGCACTCCCTCTGCTCTTTGACGGACCCAGTTTTACCCATGCTGCAGTGCAGCTGACAGCTCAATTGGAAACGCTTGCTTATACACTCAGGCACTTTCAGACACACAGCAAAGATGCTTCAGTAGGCTATGATTTATTGCAGTTGCAACTTTAGGGAGTTTAAATCCGCACCGTATGGAGAGGTTAAAAAATATAGTGGAACATTTATGGTACGAGGTGACGCTCTATTCCAGAGGACGGCCTGTTCCAAAAGAAAGAAACTTTTTGTTTGAACCTTTTTTGTATTACTGTTGAGAAAAAACCAGGAGAAAAGTGGAACAAAGTGCTATCAGGATCTGAAAGTTTGCTTCCTATAAGACAGACTAGACCGGTGACTTGAAGTTACCTGCTTTATTTGCTGACAGGCTGTGGGCTTCGATGCTAATGAAGGCAAGTCTAAAGACAGTTTTCATTTGACTTTTAAACAGCCTCTCCATGGTGTTAAGTGACCTAACTGTCAAAGAGGCAAACCTCATGCCGCCTTCATCAGTCACAGGTTTGATTTTATGCAGCGTCGGCACACAAGTGCACATACAGCGCCTGGAAAACTTAGCCAGTGTATGTGATTGGAAGATGAAGTGGGCTGAGATGTAGTAAATGGAAATCGGCTAGAGAAGACATCTTGAGAATGTGGCAGTTGTGACTCAGTGTCTTCTCTTTTTTTTCCCAGTGATGCTTTGTGCAAATGAGAAAAGATTTCATGTTTCTGTACCAAAACTCATGTTGAAATTGTCTGTTTTTACACATGCACTAGATTCTATAATAAACCAGTCTTATATGAGATGGATTGTAACCCGAGTGTGCCCCTGCCATCTTTTTTTGAGAAAGCATCTAATGAAGACAAATACGTGTTTTCCTCAGCACTCCCGTCTAAGCCATGCCCGTGTTTTCTCCAGCCAATGAGCAAGCTCCATTATTTTGGCCTGCAGCTTGTGCCGCTGGCTGGGTTGACACGTGTGTCTGCTGGCTGCATCGTGATGGATTTTCCTCTTAGAATGTTCCAGATCAGTCTGTCTGGATTTCGCGAAAAAGTCTGTGTCCACCAGTGGTGGATGCTGAACCCTAAGGTGACTATGGCAAAATATTTGATCATGACTTCTTCATCCTTTTCTTGTTGTTGTCTTCTTCCAAATGATACCCATTATCTGATTTTTTTTTTGTCCAAAGGGAGATTCCTGATTTGATGGTGTTCAAGGATTTTGCTTAAAGATAGGAAAATCGGTGGCATATTGATCTGACAGAGCTGTGTAGATATGAGTTGTTGTAACAAACAGACAGCTGAATTTTTGAAGTTCTAAAGTCTATCTGATAAATTCAGATGATCGCTATCGTTATTTGCCGTCTGAATTTTCTCGACTTTGTTGTCTTTAAGCCTTTTTTCCTCTCTTTCTTTCCCTCCTTGCTTGTTGATGGAGCATTGAGAGGCAGCTTCTCCTCTTCCTTTTCATTAAGGGCCTAAGGGAGACAGAAGTCCTACAATTCCCACACCACAAGACAAAACCATATGAATTCATTTATCCAGGATATGAATATTCAGAGTAAACAGTGCCACTTCGTTCCTGGCAGTCAAATCTCGTGTGTGCTTATTAGCGGTGGCCGAGTTTGATATGACTAAGATCTGTCTTGCTTTTCTCCTGAAAGGAGATGGGTGGAAGTACACTCTCCAGTACCTTTATTATGTCTACTTTTAACTCCCTTATTCATGCTCCCGCAAGAATTGTGGTCTGCAAATGATGAGCGTGATTTGACATTTTCCCTAAGAGAATCCTTTGAAGAGAAGAGAAGCAAAGAGAAGAGAAGAAGAACCTTTGATTAAGGTGATTTAGCAATAATGTGTTGTCACAGTGTTCATTTCATCACTGATTTTCTTTCCTTTTACAGAGGATGAGATTGTTTCACTGTTCTACATTTTTCGGCTCAAATCATTTTCCTCTCTAAAATTTAGTCTAATGGCTGATGCGATCTGGACCAGGCTGAGGGCAATTACCAAAATTTAAGAAGTACTCCTTAGCTGTTTAATTTCAATCTTCTGCACTGATGCGCTGATTCTTTCAGATATACTCTTATTCTCCATATCGCAAGTAATCATTTTGGTGCACATCAGAACGGGGTAGGGTTGGAGCTGGAGCATGCCTGGATGGTCTTGGGGTGGTCTTGGGGCTGGATTTGGGGACGGTCTTAGGAGTGGTCTTGGGGCCGGTCTTGGGGCAGATTTAGGGATGGTCTTGGGGATGTTTTTGGGAGCGGATTTGGGGATGGTCTCGGGCATGTCTGGGATGGGTGAAGATGCAGTTCTTTAGTTTACGTAATGAACTAATGAGCCTAATTTGGATTGAATTTTCAAATTTCATCTTCGTGAAAATGTTGATTTGGTGTTGCTGCAGCTGCCTAGGTCTCATTGTGGAGACCACTCAGGTGCTTGTTCAATACCTGGTCATCTAAAGATTGGTCTACTGTAACTTTCTCCTGGCAGCTCATTCCATGTGTGGCATCAGACCCCTCCAACTGACCCAGAATGCAGCTGCGTGGCTTGTTTTCAGTCTCCTTCATGTTCTTAGACATCACCCCATTCCTTCCAGTGGCTTCCTCTTTCAGATTTAAACAACTGATGCTTGCTTACAAAGCCAGTGCCCACTTACCAGAAGATGTTGTATCCCATTCTTTATGAGCCCCAAACACAACTTGATTTGCCCTGATATCTTCTTTGTCAAGGGGCAAAAAGGTGGTCAAATGAACTTCCCCTTTCTGTCCAAACTGTCTCTGGCTGTCTTGAGACAAAGACTGAAGACTGACACCTTTACTATAACTCTTTTCTAACTTCTACCTAACAGGCTTTTAGCTGAATGGTATTCTTAGACTCTGGCCTAATTGTTCTAGCATGAGGACATAGTTTCAGTGACGCCTACTATGCACTTCTGTAAGTCACTCTGGATAAGAGTGTATGCCAAATGCTGTAAATTTAAATGGCTGTAAATGAGTCGTTTCTCATTTAAGAGTGTGTAGTTATGAAGGTTACACAGTCAGCTGGCTTAGCCCCATCATGATTGAACGTTTCTACCTTGATCACATTGAGATTCCGAGTGTTCTGAGATTCATCGAGCTTGGCCCATTTGTGGCACGATTCGTCAGCTTCATTCTGTGCTTTTCATAGTGCTTTCAGCTGCCAGTGTCCAAGATTGGCTGTGGTGTCAGTAACCCTGTTCCTTAGAGATGCTCAAAACAACCCTGCTCTGCTCCCTTGCCTCTTGCTTCAGGCTTCTTCTCGACATGAGCTGTTGTGGACCATATGTCCTTTTCTGAACTTACCATGTCCGAACCATCTGCCTCGCTCTCTTTTTTCGAGCCACTGCGACCAAGCGTGACGAGCTGAGACTCTCAGTTTCTGAACAATTGTGTTTAACAGATTGGCACAAATGACCTGCCTCACCCCTCACACTTTTTTTGCCTGTTAGTCTGGTTTCATATATATATATATATATATATATATATATATATATATATATATATATATATATATATATATATATATATATTATATAATACACTCACACTTAATGTTGCATTTTCTGTTTGTTTGTCATGTCCTGTTGTTCATTGCAGAGATGAGCTTTGATAGTCACTGGTCATACCAATTACTCTAATGCAAGATAAAAGGCATTTGAAGTGTTTTTGCAGTTTTATGTTTGCATGCCTGTTTGTCATGTAAGGCTGATTGATGTTTGCCACTGTGATTATATTCCACACAAGTTCCTTTACCATTTTTGGTCACACTGATTTCACAGGCAAGAGATGAATGACAAATTAAAGCCAAAACCAGTGGATCTGCTATGTTTTGGGTGGCATTTAATTTTCCTGGTATGGTTTGCCTCTTCTTGACCCTGCCCCCATCCACAGGGCATGTGGGCTCGCTGAATGGTTTCATGAGGCGGAAAATGGTCTCAAACCAGATCTCACCTCAACTGAACACTTATAGGAGATATTGGAATGACGTGTTAAAGAGTGCTCTCTGCTGCCACCATCGAAACACCGACTGAAGGAATATCTTTTAGATGAATGGTGTTCATATCTCCAGTACAGTGCCACAGACTTGTAAAATCTATGCCAAGGAGCACTGATGCTGATGTGATGACTCTTGGTGGCCCGACACCTTCTTAAGACACTTTGCTATTCTTTTTGTTTGTTTGCTAGATTTCCTTCTGCCACACAAGCCTCTTCTATTCCTCTAAATAACTGTGTGGAGACCTTTGAAATCCTAATGGAATGCAACCTCATAAAATGACACACACGCACCAAGCACATAATAAAAAAATCTTTCTTTATGAATCATAAAGAACTGTAATTGGCCTGGTGATTTGTGCCTCCATGGTGGAACAATAGCAAAGGCTTTCAAATGATTCTGCAAATCCATTGGCGGAGGGAACACAAGCTGCGTTTCGCACAGCTCACAAATCAAAATGTAATTTGGCCTTCCTGACGGCTCCTCCAGATTGGCATTACCCACGATGCATTATGGCTCGCCGCGCCTCCATATCCCTTTGCTGCTTGGGCACGAGCTACGATGCCATTACTTCACTAATGCACGCTCCAAATTGCTTGTTTTATTAGAGCCATTCTACGCTCCATTGAGCGCTAAATTTGTACGAAAAATGCACTGTTATTATTATTTTTTTTTCCTCACACCAAATTCGTTTCAGATCTTGTTTCTCTTGGGTGTGTGTGCGTGTGTGTGTGTGTGCGTGTGTGTGTGTGTGCAAATTGAGTGCACTGTGCCATCGACAGAGCGAGATTTAGAATGCAGATGATTGGTCTGAAATGCTGAAATACGCAGCGACGTCCGGCAAACCCGGTACACACGCTTTTTAATGATGGGTTAGTTAGTTTCCCAAGTGGCGAGTTAAATCACTGTGGCTGAAATGGCTCTTGTCGAGTTGTAATGGAGTTCTGTTAATGTAACATCTGTTGTTTTACATTGTCTCGTTTAGGAGATGAAAGATTTGACAATGCTCGAGAGAGAACTTTTTTTTCTTTCTGCTGTTGGACTTACGGGAGTATGAAAGATATTTCCATTTATATTTCCATTTATTTATTTATTTCCATTTATTTATTGACACACAGTTTTAATATGGGTGGATGGGAGGTAAGAAGTGAGGGAGGGAAGGATGTGAGCACTTTTTTTTTGCATGTTTGTGTGTACACTGTATTAACTGTCACTTTCTACAGATGTGAGTAGTTGTCTTTTGCTGCATGCCCATGTGTACCTGTTTAATGTCACTTTTTTTTTGGAAATGCAACTGCAATATCGCTGTCTTTGACAATGAGAATAAACCTTGAAAGCCTTGCCCAGTAGGCTAGCCAATAATAGTACGGTCTCAGTGTATAACTGTGTTTTTCTGCCTGGCTCAGTTCCCTTTGTGATCTGTTGTTCTCCTCGCGTACAATCCCATTAAAACCTTTCATATAGCATCTGCTAGATGAAGAGCAGTGACTCTTGATAACAATTTTTTTCCCTTACCTTCGAAATGGAAGAGTATATACAAGCTGCTTTTTCCTTGTGTATGTGGTGTATGGGTCATGTTAAGTCAGGAGTGCTTGTGTGTGTTCTGTGAGGTGTTTGTGTGCTACCTGCGTTAGTCCAGTAGGCGATCGAGCAGATTGAGAGCCGGGCGAGGATGTTGATTGACACGGACATGCAGACTTAAAGCTTAAGGAGTGTTTCAGGGGCAAGAGTGAAGTAGTCTCTCTCTCACACGCACACACACACACACACACACTCAGTGTACGCCACACTAACAGAAGGGTACACTCTTGCCTACAATACATGGGTGCTGTAATGATTGTTGAGAGCTGCTGCAGTGGAAGTGTGTGAGTTTCTCTTTTTCCCCTTTAATTAGCCCCGCCTCTTTCGGCCTGGAGTCACTTTAATCTCCTTCTCTGCACGGATGTTTGCCCTGAAAATAAGCCACAGCGCAGGTAATCTGTATAACAGCTGGGCAATATCGTGATTGCAGTATTGATATTCTGACATATTTATAAACTGAGTGGAGCTGGGAAGAAGCTGATTTTAATATTTTTACCGAATTTTTAACATTTTTAAAAAATACAGATTCCTTCCTTTTATGGTTGAATAATTTATTTTTGTGGACATAAATTATTCATGAATTATTTGTAGACATAGACTGTGATCAACATTGCTTGTTTCACAGTCTTTTTTTGCAACAGTGCTATTTGTCTGGCAGTATATTGCGATATCACGATACATACATATATATTTATTGCTTTATCTATCAGTTTTCAGCAGGTGATGCCTCTCACTGTTCCTCAAAATGAGAGAAGTCCTGAAAAGTAAAATGAGAAGCTTTCAAGGATTTGAATATTTCTTCTATTTTTAAACACAAATATAGTTTATATGTTTATAACAATAGAGTGTATAACAAATTGCTGATGCCTTGTAACTTATGACACTGTACACTTTTTGAAATATTGTGGATTTTCTTAGAACTTTTTTTTAATAAGCAGCAGCTGATTTTTGTAGTTTTCTACATTATAAACTGTTAAAATGATTTTTACAGATTTAAAAAAAATTGTCTTCTTTTTTTTTTTATTTCTTTAGGCAATAAATTAATGAATTTTTAAAGATATATTTTTTTGTTTGGAAAACTATATATAATATATAATAATATATAATATATAATCATACATATCGTGTATCATAGAAATGCCTTGATATGATATTTTTGTCATATCACCCAACCCTATGTGATGATGTGTTTTTGACATGGAGTATGTATACGTGAATGCTAATAAGCTAATCATCATCCGATTTGGTCCGTTATCGTGGATGTGCCCATGTCAGGGATAATATTTGCTATATGTTCTGTTCTGTTCTGTTCTGCTGATGTGATGAGGCACTTTATGCCGTAAATGCGTCCCATGTTGCACATCAACATCACGTCTGATCACCTGGCAACAGAAGCTTGCAGAGAGTCTGTAAGTATCAGATGATACTCAGAGCTCTGAATAACGCTGTTTGCAGGTCTCTTTAGTGAACACTGACACAGTTTTTGTTATGTTCCTGTACTCTGGCTCATCGAAACAGACCGACTGTCTTATAAAAGGGCTGTGAAAATGGCATGCGTCGTCCTGTGTAGCTGGAAATAACCTCGCATTCAAAGCTGATTCTGGATTTCATTTCAAATCCAATGTGGTGGAACACAGAGCCTACACAATGTAAGTGTCTGGATAGCAATACATAGTTCATTTACAGAGCCAACACTTTCTCTCAGTCCAGTCCAGAATTCTTCTCTACTCTCCCAGAAAAAAAAAATCAGATGATAATTAATAATCCAAAAATTCTGCATTTTAGTACATAAATGCTTCGATTGGGAGAGATGTTATACTTTGGGTTTTCCTTTGATTTTTTTTTCCCCATCTTAATTTCCACATGACTTCCTGCTCACACACGTCCGCCAGCCATCACACACACACACACACGGCTCTGCGTGAGCTCTGGGATTTAAGGTTAACACCACACACACACCTGAAGCCATTTTTCAGGCCCCGTCCAGAGAGATGCGATTTCCTGCCGAGTTTCAGCGTTCTCTCTGCCAGCTGAAAGAATGAAAAAGAGCAAGAGGGAAAAGAGGGCTGGAGACGCAGCGCAAGACAAATGGAGGTGTACTGAATTGCTTAATATAGACTTTTTTTTTTTTTTTTTTGAAAGCTGAGCTGTCTGAGATAACGTACGACTGAGATAGCGTGTGTAAGCGGAGGAGAGAGCTGGTAATCCCTGTGATAGCTCCGCTTGGCCCTCTGTCGACTCGAGAGAAGATACCCGAGTGTGTGAGATTTTATTACGCTTCGGAGTATCTATAAGCCTGCAAGACTCATTAGCAGTATCACAGGAGAAGAGCTGATCCGGGATCAGCGGTCAACTCGGTACAAAAGAAGCCTGATGCAGGATGACTGATTTAATCTCGCTTACTAGTGATTTAAACGTGCTAAAAAGGTTAAAGAGACAATTAATTAGATAATTAGAAGCAGCAGTTAATAGTAAATAGTTCTGCTATTTTATTATAAGATTAAGTGAATAAATACCAAAAATTGGTATAGTATTGTTCATGTTATAATTGTTAGAGATTAGTTAGAAAATAGCATTTAATTCTATTGTATGTATTATTAATTGTGTACAGCATACTTTTCTATTTTTTTTTTTTTTTTTTACGTTGTTTATAATATTTTTTTCTAAGTAAGTTAGCCAATGCTAGAGGATTAAAAGCTAGTTTAAAAAAAATAAAAAATTTGCTAAATGAGTACTTATAAAAAAAATGTAATGGTAATTTCACCTGTCAATCAGCCTTGATGGTTGGGTTAATATTAATTGCTATAAGTAAATGTAGGATTATTATATTTTATAAATGTTTGAGTGACAGCATTTTATGATATATCAGCAGGAGGAGCTACTTCGATGTCCAAACCTGGAAAAAATGTCGTTTTTGACTCGAGACATGTTTATAACGGAGTGTTTTAGAGTTGAATTTAATCCTGCAGTACAGCACAGAGGATTTCTGCCCTCAGTACAGTGAGCTCCATTCGAAAGCGTTCCTGATGAAATTCTCTGAAATGTGAATAAACAAATACGACATCATAGGCCATTAAAATTCCTCACGTTGGCTTGCTTGTTGCTGTACTGGAAGAATTTATTATTTTTTTTCTCTCATAATAATGGAGCTCTTACATGTTTTTTTCACTTTTTTTTGTTTTGTGTGTATAACAGGCTCGAATATACCAGCTTTGACACACAGCACGCAAACGTGTTCTCCGTAACAGCTTGGGTCTTTAAAAGCACGTCTGTCACGGACAGTGACACTTTGCTGGAGACTGTTACAGCGAGCAGGTGGACAGGTATAACAAGGCCTCAGCTGTCAGTGCCACAGCAACAGTCTAAGTTAAGAGACCCCACACACACATACACCATGCAGTCCTATTTATCAAGCGGTGTGTGTGTGTGTGTGCGCGTGTGTGCGCGCGTGTTTCTTGAACTGAACAGCATCATTAGACTCTCTCCGTCTTGTTTCCTGCTCTGTTGTACACACTGCAGCCAGTGAGCTTGGAGGATCAGACGGGTCAGACACTCACGCTCTAACCGCTGTCTGTTTCCTGTCATCCACAAGCAAATTACACAAACACACACACACACAGAGGCTGACTGATGTTCAAAATGAAAAGCAGAAGGGTTCAAGAGCGCCGCTCTCGGAGATTTCACGCTGCTGCACCCCCAAACACCTCGACACCCAGCCGAACAGAACAAACAAGGCTTTTAAACTGCAGCACTACACACACCAACAAACCCATCTCTCAACACTCCGGAGGGCATTCCAAAATATCACCTACATCAAAGGCTGATGCTCATTTAGTATGCAATTATTTACCGTTTTGAATGCTACTTTACTCTGCATTCATCACTGCGTATCCATCTATCCATCCATTCATCTGCTCACCACTCTGTGTGTCTGTCCATCCACCAAGCCACCCAGCTGTAAATCTTGAATCCATTCATTCATCCACCCATCTATCTATCCATCCATCCAACCAGCTGGCCACCTGCTCATCTATCTGTTATAATCCACTCACTATACCATGCATCCACCCAGTCACACCACTCTATCCCTTGATCTGTCCATTCATCAATCACTACCTTCTTCCATCCACCCACTCATAGATCTGTCCATCTACACATCATCCATATAACCACTCACTTGTCCATCTGTCATCTAAGTCCGTCTGTCATCCATCCATCCATCCATCCACCCATCCACTCAAATATCTCCATTTAGATAGTCCACCTGTCATCCATCCATCCATCCATCCATCAACTCATACATCTGTTTATTTTTCCCATTCCTCTGTCATATATCAGTCCAACATTCGTCCATTCTTTCCCATCCATCCATCCATCCATTCATCTGTCTGTCCATCTATCCATCATCCATCCAACCAGTCACACTTCCATCGGTCATCTATCGGTCCTTCCACTATCCATCTCTTCACCCATTTATCCATCTGCTGTCCTCATGCATCTTTCTAGCCATCCAGTCACTCACTCTTCCCTCTGTCATGCCTAAGTCCATCAATCTTCTACTCATTCCATACACCCATCCCTCCACCCACTAGTCCATTTGTTGTATGCTTCCATCCATCTATCCATCCAACCACCAGTTGCCATCCATCCATTTACCAACTTGTTTATCTAGCCACTACCTTTTCCACCTGTTATCAATCAGTAAATCTATCATCCATCCGTACATTCCTCCATCCATCCATCCATCTGTACATTTCTCCATCCATCCATCCATCCATCCATCCATCCATCCATCTGTACATTCCTCCATCCATCCCATCCACTCACTTGTCTACATCATGTTGATGTCATGCATCAATCTTCCATTCATTCCATTCATCCATCCCTCTACCCATTTGTCCATGTCATATCCATGTTTCCATCCTTGTTCATATTTTGTATCCATCCATTCTTCCATCCATCAATTTATTCATCCACTCATTCACTCACTTGTCCTTCTGTCACATCAGTCCATAAATCGTCCATCTATCTATCCATCCATCTAATCACCTATCCAATCATCCATCCATCCATCAATTTATTCATCCACTCATTCACTCACTTGTCCTTCTGTCACATCAGTCCATAAATTGTCAATCTATCTATCCATCCATCTAATCACCTATCCAATCATCTATCCATCTATCCATCAGTCCACTCATTAATCTGTCCATTTATCCATCCAACCACACACTTGTCAGTCTGTCATTTGTTCAGCCTTGCAATCACCCATTTAACCACCCACTCATTCATTCATCCATCTCTCCTTCCTTCTGTATTTTTCTGGGTTAATCTTACTGCGAGTGGTTTTGTGCACTGATAGGCTTGTGCACTTTTTTCCTCTTTGCACTGTATGCAGCCGTGCTTTTTGAGTCATGCGTCTTTTGTGTTTGCGTCGTAATCCCGATGCCTCGGTAATTCTTCCCATTGTATATGTGTAGATGGATTGACATGACAATAGAAATTGACTTCACTTGGCTAAATGAAGTCTCTGTTCTTCCCTGTCGTGCTGCGAATATTGATCATAACTGTCTGGAATTATGAATGTAATATCTTCTAAATGACAGCCTTTGAGTAATTAAATTAGAGTGACAGCTTGGGCCTTTTTCTCCTCTTGTTCATCCTGAAAAGCTGACATATTAATATCATGCTGTGTTGCATTATGCATTATGTATAATAGACTATATGAGATTTCACTCCACTTGTGCCTTTATGAGTTGTATCGCCATCCCACACACACACACACACACACACACACACACACACACGAAAACTATGACCAGAATAAAAACATGTTCACTTAAGGCAGTAAATTGACACATCTAGTAATTTGAAATTATTTCTGATCCGCTACATTTCAGCAAAGAGCAGACATAACACTTACCTGAGGATGGGATTTAATTAAGCCTTCTGCATGTTCCAACTTTCCCACGCTCCTCCGATCTGTTGTGATGAGGCCATTTTAATAATGAATAGGATGAGAAGACCACAAACCAATTAGCCAGTGACATTTGGGGAAACAGCCGGGAGCGGAGCATATGGGTGAAGCCGGGCCTGTTCTTTTCTTAAATGCCATGTTGAGTTTGTTGGAGATGCCCTTACACATACAATATGCATGTGGATGTCATGTGCTTTGGGGCATTTCTAAGGCTCGATATTGTAGCCTTAGGGAGTTTTTTTTATGCTTCTCTATTTGGGCATGCAGAAAAGGTTCATTTACTTTCATGCTCATTAACTAAGATTCATATATCGGTAAAGGAATATAACACTTCAGGGCATGGTCTTATAGGAGATTTATCAATGATGTGGTGTGTGAGGCGACCTGTTGCAAAGCAGAGCATGTCCAGAAGTTGTTTAATTCCTCTTATAACACAGCAGTTTGCCTACGCGTTATACATTTATCCATTTGTAGTTACATTTAATGTTGAGGAAAGTCCATGAAAGGGATAACCGCTATAAAGAGTGGTTTACTCACCACTCTGTCTTTTCTTTTTTTTGATATTAATAACCAAACAAAACAAAAAAAGGCAGTTTGTCATGTTATTGAGAAAGTAGGCTTCTGTGTTTGGGCATGCCTAGGTCATGTTCTAGACTTTCCCATTTCTGAGTACTTTCAGCTTTACCACTAAGTGTTCGGAAGTGCTGACGCTGGAGACTCCTTCCAAAAATGCTGAATAAATCTCACAGAAAACGTCACAAAGTCAACTACAGTTCAGTTACTCATAGTTACTACAGAAATGATAACACATTAGAACGGGTGCATGAAGCTGTAATAAACCTGTCATTTGAATTGCAGCTGGAACTATTGTCAGGGCTGCGGTTATAGAAAATTACTCAACACCCTCTGACCAATCAGGACTGAGAACTCAACTGTGTCGTGTTATAATGGCATCAGCGATGATGCAATGCTCCTGGAGCAGTTCAGGGTTAAGGGCTTTGCTCAGTACCAGCTTGGCGATGCTAGGATTCGAACTCACAACCTTCTGATCGGTAGCCCTGAATCTTAACCACTGATTCACCACATCCCTTTAGAGCTTACTAGCTGAAAGAATAAGTTATTTTACTAGCTGAAAGAATAAATATTTAGTGTAGTAATTTTATTTTGAGAGAAGCTTCATGTACACAAATACAGCTTTAAAAAAATGAAATGTTAAATGACTATTATAATCAAATAAAAGCTTAATGATGATGACAATTCATCAGTGAATCATGGGGCTGTCTCGTCTAATGAACGCTGCACGCAAAAGAGGTTTCCTCTCCCCGGCCTCATAGATAATAATAGCAATAATAGCCAGCTTGTTTAAATGCCACAGCATTTAAATTGTAACAGCTTTGATTGCTGTGACTTGTCATTTTTAAGTAACATCAATCCAGTAGATTTACTTTGTTTTAAAATTGCGCAGGGGCAGGCGTCAGTTTTAATTAGTGAAAGGCAGGTTTATTTTTGGCATCAGACGACCCATACTTCAGGCATGTCATACACTCTCTGTCCACTTTATTAGGAAAAGTACTCCTGAAATTATCCAATTAGAGAATCATGTGGCAGTAGCACAATGCATAAAATCAGGTCAGGTGCTTCAGTGAATGTTCACATCTGTATGGTGAAATACTGTGGTCTCAGTGACTGTGACTGTGGCATGGTTGTTGGTCCCAGATGTGCTGGTTTGAGTATTTCGGAAATTTTCAGAATGGTGCACAGAATGGTGCAAAAAACAACAACAAAAAAACATCCATTGAGTATCAGTTCTGTGGCTGGAAACACCTTGTTTTTTTACGGTAACTCAAATAACTACTCTACAAGCGTGATGGACAGAATCTCAGAATGCACAACCCTCCAGACCTTGAGGAGGATGGGCTACAACAGCAGAAGACCACATCGGGTTCTACTCCTTTCAGCCAAGAACAGGAAACTGAGGCTACAGTGGACACAGACTCACCTAGTTGGGAGGAAGCTGGAGACCCCGGAGGAAACCGACCCACACGCTGAGAACATGTGAGCTTCCACACAGAAAGTAACCCGAGCTCAGGATGGAACCAGGGATCGTGGAGCTGCGTTAGTGAGCTCTGAGTCACCGCTATAGTTACACCTTTTCCGAGCTTTTAGATTGTTCTCATCGCTCTTAGACTGTCCTGCTTTTTCACCTATTCTAGTTGACTATTTCTCTCATATGTCTGTGTAACGCGACTGTCTTTTTATCTCTTGCTCTCTGTCTCACTTTCTCTCCATGTGTCGTCTTTAAGATGTGAGTCCCTCGCTCTGTCTGGCTGCTTAGGGACAGGCAAGGCAGGACCGCACTCGGGCAGAATGAAACGCAGCCAAGCACACGGTTGCCGTCGGTAAATAAGCTTCAAATTAATTTGAGCTCATTAATTGGAAATTGTTTGCCCGGGGATTTCTGTATTATCCCAATTACTTACAATGCGAGCAGAGATGTAGGAACATGATAATTTTTTTTCTTTTGTGTCCTTAAGAAAGCGTAGGAGGGGGGTGACAGAGGAAAAAAGACATGATTTGTTAAGGGAAGAGAATGTCAGCGATTCGTTTTGTTAGGTGCAGGAGATTTTTCTGACCTTTCAGGAGACCTTATTGTGCTTTGGCTCGGTATTTAAATTGATTCTGTCTTGGAAAAAGAGCACGAAATGAACTTGGGGTCCGAAGTCCCCTTTCTCCCGGTGGTTTTAATCAGCCACAAACAGACGGGTGTTGAAAACAAGCTTTAAGCGTGACAAACGCTCTAGCCTTTACACTCAGCTCTTCATGTTGCTGTACATGCGTCAGACTGTGTAGCTGTGACATTAATGTGAATATGAAGCAGCTAAACCAAGAGGGCCAAATTCGCAATTCTCTATTTTTCCTCTGTATCCATCTTAATTAATTTATTTTCTCTATACAGTATTGCTAAAATGGCCAGGAATATTCATAAAAGCAAAGGGGCAGTATTAATAAAGAACAACACAAGTACAAGAATAACAGTGACAGCCAATAAACCGTTATAATACTAAACAGATAGATGCGTCTCTGTCATTCTTTTACTGTTTTGTTTTAATGTAAGTTCAGTTTAATTCCATAGAAATGTCTTGACATGCACAGTCATATTTAAAAATGTAACAACAACTTATACGACAAGTTCTCGATTCTGATTGGTCAGACTAATTGGTGTTGATTATTTTTCTGTAACGGCTCTAACAAGTACAGTATAGCTTATAGTAAACTTTTAATGTTGGGAACGTCCGTGAAGCAAGTTCCTGTTATCATTTACCTTATAGCAGGTATAAACTGCCATTCCCTCACTTTACCTTGATATTATTAACACAAAAAAAATATGCAGCTTTTTCCAAAATCACCCATCGATATTCAGTTGGATTGAGATCTGATGAGTGTGAAGGACATATCATAAAATTTACACCATAATTCATCAAATCATCAAACCATTCAGTGAGCCCTCATGCCCTGTGGGTGGGGGCGGAGTCATTCTGGAAGAGACCACACCCATCAGGAGAGAAATGTTTCGTTATAGGATAAAGGGGATCAGTCAGAAGAGCTGCAGTACTGATTTGCAGTTGCATTGGTCTCTTTAAGGGGAAAGTCTATCTAAACCAGATGAACAAAATAAATAATAAACAAAACAGCATAACAGATTGTGTTGACACTAATTATGTGAGGGGAAATGCTGGGAAAAGTTTATTAAAATCACAAGTGACATTTTAGGATTTAGCACACCATTTTTGCAAAATTGACTTTTTTTGGGTTAAGAATTACCCCATGTAACCAGGGCAACCAGGATTTCCAACACATATTCATTTCCTTTCTGTAATTAAATAAACCATTCTATCCAGATGTTTGAAGCGACAAAACCCAAAAATTTGGTCAAACCCAAAGTGTCATAAGTGTTTGCTCATTTGGTTATGCTTTTATGCAAAGCAACATACAATTGAGACATGATACATTTGAGTGGTTGAGGGTAAAAAGCCTTGCTCAAGGACGCAACCATGGCAGCTCGGCAGTGCTGGGATTTAAACTCATGACCATACGATCAGTAGCCCTATGCCGCCACCACTGAGCCACCACTTCTGCCGAGAGCTCTGGACCACTCTTCAGTGTTTGGGTTCTTGTTCTGTGAGTCGGGGAACGTTCTTGAGTAGGTTGTTATTCCATGTAATGAACACATCCAGTACACAACTTGCTCCTCTGGATGGTCATTTTCAGCCCACAGTTTGCATCTTTTTTGAGTTTGGGTTGAGTGACAGGGATTTTGCCAGCTTGGAGTCGTATGTGTTGTCCAGATGATCACCTGTCATCACCTGTCAGTCAAAGCTCGTGCAGGTTCCTCTGGGCGTCGCGCATTTGTGAGGCGACGCTTCACCTTTTCAGACCTTTTGAACGGCTAACGTGTGCCAGTGCTTTGCTTTTCCCTCCATGACCATTTTCTTGATGCAGGGAGCTTGTATTTCTTCCTTTCCCTTCCCATTTATAACTGCTCTCTCCGTCTGTCTTTTATTTCTTCTCAGATGCTAAAGAAATCGTTCTGAAGGCTCAGATCCTGGCAGGGGGCCGAGGCAAAGGGGTGTTTGACAGCGGCCTGAAAGGTGGAGTGCACTTAACCAAAGAGTGAGTGAGTTCCTGCTCTGGAAGATTGGAGACATTGTCCTCTCTCTAACGTTCTCTCTCTATCGTTCTCTTTCTCTCCTACATTCTCCTTTGTTCTGTTGCCTTTTCTGTCTCTCTCTCTCTTTAAAATTGACAACCCGCAGTCAACTGCTTTTTGTACGTTCACCATCTCACTCAGTTTTCTCAGCCATGTCAGGCCCTCAGGCCTCCATCTGTTGCACAATTTCTATTTTTTTTCCTCCTTTTTTTCCGCTCTCATCCTTCATATTAAAAGACTTTTTTTTTTTTTTTTCCCATAACATGGTCTTTATGACTAACCCGTTTTGTGTGTTGCCAGCCCGGCGGTGGTGCAAGAGCTGGCCAATAAGATGCTCGGCTTCAACCTGACCACCAAGCAGACGCCGAAGGAGGGCGTCAAGGTCAACACGGTGAGTTTGCCTCCAGGAGGCAGGAGCTGCCTTCTTCACGCTCGATCTTTTACCTCACTGCTCATAATCCGCTATTCCATTCCATTAAATTAATGACCGAGCTCGGGCTCAGGTTGTGAAAAAAAAATCCCATTAGCATTTTTTTTTTTCTCTACCTCACCTTCTCCTTTCTTTCGTAGATAGATGAGATGAGACGCGCTCGCTTTGAAGCCTATTCGTTTTCCTTCTATCTTAAATAAAAGAAAAAAAATCCTAGTTATGAAAACATGTGAAAACCAAAGCCATTGAAGAGCCAGTGTGTCATCTCTCTGTCACTAACAAGCCAGTGGATCACTTTTTCATTTTCTTTCTTCATTTTTTTTTACTCTTTCTTTCACACACACTCCTGTCTGTAGCACAGAAAATGAAAACACACACATGCCTACGTTTACAGGTAATGAATGTTCGGTGGAGTTAGTGTTAGCATGGTTTTGTTGTTCCTCATTTTGCGGCTGTGTGTGACATGAGGTTGGAGCATCGTCTCCCCACACACACCACCCTCTGCTCCTGTCAGCCTGCTGGAGAAACAGAACAAACTGAACCTCATATTTTCTCTAATTTATTTGTAAACTGTGAAAGTGGTAAAGTGTGGGTTTCTAAAAGACAAAAACCCGTTTCTTGCCACATTTATGTATTTAAACTCTATTTTTTGTTATTCTAGGAATAACAAAACCTGAAGTCATCTTTTTCCCAGTATTGTAAATTGCTTGATGTGTTTGTACTTCAGTGAAACAAACAAAGTCATTGAAACACTTATAAACAGGCAAATTAACCAAACCATGCATGCATTTGCATATTGAAACACGATTGGCTGTCGCATGTTATGATGTAATATGTTTAATATGTGTTCTCTGTGGCTCAGTCCTAGTAAAGGAGGCGTGGTCTCTGTGGCTGTCTATCCTTGTAAAGGAGGCGTGGTCTCTGTGGCTCAGTCCTACTAAAGGAGACGTGGTCTGTGTGGCTGTTAGTAAAGGAGGCGTGGTCTCTGTGGCTGTCTATCCTTGTAAAGGAGGTGTGGTCTCTGTAGCTGTCAGTCCTACTGAAGGAGACGTGGTCTGTGTGGCTGTTAGTAAAGGAGGCGTGGTCTCTGTGGCTGTCTATCCTTGTAAAGGAGGTGTGGTCTCTGTAGCTGTCAGTCCTACTAGAGGAGACGTGGTCTGTGTGGCTGTTAGTAAAGGAGGCGTGGTCTCTGTAGCTGTCAGTCCTACTGAAGGAGACGTGGTCTGTGTGGCTGTTAGTAAAGGAGGTGTGGTTTTTGTGGCTCAGTCCTAGTGAATGTGTGGCCTCTGTAGCTGTCAGTCTTAGGGAAAGAGGGCTATCTGTACCTGTAAGTGTTGGTGAAGGGGGTGTGGCCTAAATGCCTGCCAGTTCATGTCGGAGAGTATTTACTTTAAAATTGTACGAGGATTGGTTTTCGTGGGTGCTGTGTGTGTCGTCTTGGCCAGAAGTCGTAGACTGATTAATGAATGGAGTGTGTGTAGCAGGGGTGGATTGGAGGCCCGTTAAGAGCCTGTAATTGTGTTGTCATTCTCTGTTTCCACAAACACAAACCACTAGTGAGCTGTCACCATGCCAGCAGCTTACCCGTTAATGTGGCTGTGTTCAGATAACAGTACAGACACAGTAACTTCTCCTCCTGTCTCACACACTCACACACACACACACTCTCTCTCACTCTTTCTCGTCCCAGTTCTTGTCCATGTCCATGCTTTAAAAATATGTGTCTCTGTGGTTGCAGGTGATGGTGGCTGAGGCTCTAGATATCTCCAGGGAGACATATTTCGCCATCCTGATGGACCGTTCGTGTAATGGACCTGTGATGGTGGGCAGCCCGCAGGGGGGAGTGGACATCGAGGAGGTGGCGGCCAAAACACCAGAGCTTATCTACAAGGTGGACACACACACACACACACACACACACACACACAATCTCTCTCTTATTCACTTCTACACTATTTAGGGCTCATGCAGGCTATTTCTTTATCCATCCATCTTCTCTCTTGCTCACTCTGTTGGTCTATTGGTCTGTATATCCTTCCATCCATCCATCCATCAATCCATCTATCTTCTCTCTTGCTCGCTCTGTTGGTCTATTGGTCTGTATGTCCATCCATCCATTCATCCATCCATCTATCTTCTCTCTTGTTCACCTTCTCTTTCTATCACTCTGTTTTTCTGTTTGTCTGTTTCTCCATCTATTACTACCATCCATCCATCCATCCATCCACCAATCTATCTGTCTATCTATCTATCTATCTATCTATCTATCTATCTATCTATCTATCTATCTATCTATCTGTTGATCAGTATAGCTATCTGTTTTATCTATCAGTCTGTCTATTTGTTGGTCTATTGGTCCATCCATCCATCTATCCATCCATCCATTTGTCTGTCTCTCTCTCTCTCTCTCTCTCTCTGTCTGTCTGTATAATTGCACCCTTCACTATGTTAATATGAACATGCACTCTGTATCAAATCAGTCCTGCTGATGCTCTCTCTCTCTCTCTCCCCCCTTCAATCTCTCTCTTCATCTTTCCCTCCACAGGAAGTTATCGATATTTTCGAAGGCGTTCGAGACGACCAGGCGCTGCGCATGGCAGCTAATTTGGGCTTCAAAGGGCCGCTGGAGAGGCAGGTAATGGAGCAGGAGTCAGAGCAGAGCACCAAAACAACACACACTCTGACACGGCTGTTGCTCTAATACTCTGGCTAAACGCTGTGTATGCTGGGCTTTAGTGGGAACATTGCCGATCCACAGAGGCATCAGTAGTCTGCGCGGCGTTTATTTCAGCTATAAATGACTCACTGATGTGCCGTAACTGCCGTGGCTATAAACGATAAGCCCTGATTTAAATCTTCACTGGGCTTTAAAGACATTTAGAGGTTATCTCCATCCCACTTCTGCCAGGCAGTGATATATACGGCCAGCTCCCGACCTCCAGGAGCCATCTCCTGCTTATTTTAATTCTTCTTCTGTTTTTCCCCTCTTCTCCTTTTTTCCCCTGCTTCTCCTCCTACACAATTTTCGCATCTGTTGTATCCATCGAGTTGCATCGTATCAAAACTTAATTCCATGCTCTTTTCGATGATTAGTTTGGAATGCAGCATTTGTATAAATCAACTTAATGAAGCCCATTTTTAAAGGGTTATGAGCACAGAACACTGGATTCAAATGTCCTGTGTGTATCCGCGCGCACACACTGGCGTGTCTGTGTGTTCATACATTGATTCAAACAACCCGAGGAAATTGAAATTATTAGTCAAGTGTGCAGCTTGTCAGATTTCTGCTACAGTCATCCTTTTAATGCTTTTAATAAGGTTGGTTTGCAAACAGATATTCTGCGCAGAACTAATGAAATTTCTTTTGGAGCAGGAATGCTGTTTAAACAGGTTGGAAATATTGAATAAAGGTAGTCAGATAAAGTGCGGTGAGGTGATTAAAGCACGTGAAGCATGTGAACCTGTATTTCTTCACATGGATGAATCTGTGAATCAGAATACTGATACGCATAGGCCATACCTCCTTCACTGATACTGATACACACAGGCCACACCTCCTTCACTGATACTGATACACACAGGACACACCTCCTTCACTGATACTGATACACACAGGACACACCTCCTTCACTGATACTGATACACACAGGACACACCTCCTTCACTGATACTGATACACACAGGACACACCTCCTTCACTGATACTGATACACACAGGACACACCTCCTCTACTGATACTGATACACACAGGACACACCTCCTTCACTGATACTGATACACACAGGACACACCTCCTTCACTGATACTGATACACACAGGACACACCTCCTTCACTGATACTGATACACACAGGACACACCTCCTCTACTGATACACACAGGACACACCTCCTTCACTGATACTGATACACACAGGACACGCCTCCTTCACTGATACTGATACACAGAGGCCACACCTCCTTCACTGATACTGATACACAAAGGCCACACCTCCTTCACCGATACTGATACACAGAGGCCACACCTCCTTCACTGATCCTAATACACACAGGCCACACCTCCTTCACTGATACTGATACACACAGGACACACCTCCTTCGTTGATACTGATACACACAGGCCACACCTCCTTCATTGATCCTAATACACACAGGACACACCTCCTTCATTGATACTGATACACAGAGGCCACATCTCCTTCATTGATACTGATACACACAGAGGCCACATCTCCTTTACTGATACTGATACACACAGGTCACATCTCCCTTATTGATACTGATACACACAGGCCAAGCCTCCTTCACCGATACTGATACATGGAGGCCACACCTCCTTTATTGATACTGATACATATAGGCCATGCCTCCTTCATTGAAGCTGATACAAACGGCCCATGTGTATACATAAGTGCATAATAGTCCATTAGTCTTTTTGTGTGTGTGTGATGTGTGCTATGTTATGTTATGTGTGGGACAGGACCTTGTTTGTTTCTTCCCCCTAATCTCTCTCTACGCATCTGTCCCAGGCTGCAGATCAAATTAAGAGGCTGTACGATCTCTTCCTGAAAGTTGACGCCACTCAGGTGGAAGTGAACCCACTCGGCGAGACTCCCGAAGGACAAGGTGGGATGCTTTAACGCTCTGAAACGTGTGTCTGTGTGTTAATTTATGGGGAGAAAGCAAATGTCTGCGTTCGCCACTGGTTGTGGTTGTGAAAGAGAAACTGTGTTTTATACAGGGGAAGGATGTGGTTGCAAGGCGTATATCCACAGGGGTCCAGAACAAAAAAGATCTCAGGGTGAATTAATGCCGTTATCGGAAGCTGTCACAAAAACAACAAAAATATTCTTGCTACCAAAAAAAAAGATGACTAAACGCAACGATCGAAATGCAAACCAGGAACTCGCCCAAGAAATGGGGCTCTTTGGATATTTCAGGGATTCTTTGATTCAACCTGAGATCTTTTTTGTTTGGCCTATGAAGTCAGTAAATTGTCGACTAGAAGTGAATAAAATGAATGAACTAAACTTCACTAAACTTGTGGTCCAAACTTGAAGACATTTCTCCATTCCTCTCCACTTCAACGACCATTAAGTAATTTCATGATTCAGCAGAAGTAATGAAGAATGTCTGCTTAGTGGAGCAGCATCTTTAAGATTAAACTACAAGCTCAGTTACAGGTTGTGTACAGGGTTGTATAGAGAGATGGGGGGAAAAAAAAAATGAGTTCAGCCATTTCAAACATCAACTGGTTTCACCTGCTACAGCCTTAGGAGAACTTTGCTTGCACAGCTGTTGAAGGACTTTTGTTCGAAATGTCCTGCTTTTCTGGAAACTCTCTATATTACACTCAACTTTTACTATTACTGGAGTGCACTGCAGTTACTTCCTTGAAGAATGAAATAGATGACAATGAGGAAAAGCTGGAAATGCAGAAAATGCTGAAATTGTGAATGATCAAAACAGGGAGTTATATAAAGCAGGATGAGCTCACGGTGGGAGATGCAGATGAGGGTGAGTATAAGATTGGAAGAAAGAAAGATGGCAAAATGAGGAGTTGCAGAGATATAAAAGAGGAGAAAGTATCGAGTTTTGTAGAACAGGAGAGATGGAGAGAATGGCGATGAAGTGAGAACTCTAAGCATGACTCTGATTATAGCTGCTTTCTCCATCATTCTGTTCTTCATCCCCTCATGGCATGAGTGAGAGCACATCTCAGAAAGTAGGAGTCTGGTTTGGCTCAATGAGAGACGGAGCATTAGAATTCGGCTTTCCGGATGAGCTCGGGGACTGCTGTACTTCAAACTCTATCCTCAGACCTGCATTACTGCCCCAAAATGCATGAATGATCACACTGAACTGCACAGCAGCCATTAAACCACATGGCCATCGCTGATGGCATCTCCAGGGGTTGTGATTTAGAGCGAGAAGATTGATCACAGGATGAGATGGGAAAATGAGAGGCATCACAGCCTGGTTTCCTGATTCACTCTCATTATAATGAGGCCTTGGAAAGGCTAATTATGGATATGTGGAATATTTAGGGATAATTAGTGATAATATATTTTGTTTACATCCTATGGAAAGTGCAAGAGAAAATGCTCATTATTTTTTAGCTGCTTTGGTATGAGGGAGGGTTCCTCACCACTCAAATCTAGTTTGCTTTGAATAGTGGCTAGTAGAGCTTGACAAATCCGGCCGTGTTGTTTATGAACATTCATTAACATGGATATTTTTTTCCATTTAATTTTTATAGTCCCTTTTGATGGAAATAATATCTAATACTGTATAAGGGAGTGTTATTGGCTGTGTGTCATTTCTTACCACCTGCATGACAGTAAAAATGTCCTGAAACCCAGATGAAGTCACATATAGTGCAGATGGAACCTCGAATGATCGCACCAATTAGAAAGAAGAGAAGGCCCAATCTCTTGAATTTTTTTGGCACTTGTTTTTATTATCTATAACTCACAGCTGCCTTAAAGTCAAAAAAGGAGACTTTTTTTTTCTTCGGCTGCTCCCGTTAGGGGACACCATGGGGGATCATTGATCCACATATTTGATTTGGCACAGTTTTTATGCCGGATGCCCTTCCTGATGCAACCCTCCCCAACTTTAAACGGGCTTGGGACTGGCACTGGGAGTGCACTGTCTTGTGCAGTTCCTGCCTGGGAATCGAACCCGGGCCGCGGCGGTGAGAGCGCTGAGGTCTAGCCACTAGTCTTCCAGGGACCAAGCTGAAAAGTTATTAAGGGTGCATTATCTGTGGAATGTGATTTGATAGTCACATTGCCAAGTTGCGGAGATGCAACCGAACTCATTTAAAGGTCCTACTGGTACCCCTGGCGATGACTGTTCGGTGTCGTCTGTCAGAACAGAAACTAAATGTCATGCTAATGCCTTTTCACAGTTGTGTGCTTCGATGCCAAAATCAACTTTGATGACAACGCCGAGTTCCGGCAGAAAGACGTCTTCGCCATGGACAACACGACCGAGAGCGACCCCACGGAGATGGAGGCGGCCAAATACGACCTCAAATACATCGGCCTGGACGGCAACATCGCTTGCTTTGGTGAGTTTGTTTTTTTGTTTTTGGAAAATGAAAACAGACAGATGTTAGAGCTTTGGTAGAAAAAGCACCTTCATCTTGTGAAACTTAAATATTAGATTTTTCATCATACATTTAGCAACACAATGGGCACATAGATTTGATTTTGACATGGCTTAGGCTTAGACTTGGACATACCTTGACTCTGAAAGAATGGCTAAATATTTGTTAGGCATTGTTCACTGAGATTTCATGTTTCTTAATTCCTGAGACATTATAATAGCATTTACTGATAAGGATGTTGGCTTTTATTTGAAGTGACTTACAATTGGTACAATCCAAGCACACGGCTGAGAAGCTCTAGGTTAAGGATCTTGGTCAGGTGATCAAAGAACAATGGTCTCACAACCTTCAAAGAACTCACAACCTTCTAACCTTTACTATAATGTAGAACATTACTGGATAAGCTCCAACCCCAAACTTAAAACTCTTTAGACTTTAGAACTGTGCAAGTGCCTCCAACTCTTGCAATTTAAACCAAATTATTGTTGGCCAAATTGTGAGTATTAGTCATTGATATTTATTAATAATTCTTTTACAGTTAACCATAATAGATACAATCCAGACATAAAGTAGGGCACTTGAGTGTTAAGAGCCCTTTCCAATCATTATCTCAGAATAGAAACTGCATATGTACCAATGGTTGTGCGGGTTTGGTATTAATTTGCCAGGAAGGACACAGTTTATTGAATAGCATTGTGACGTACTTCACAATACCTGTCCATTGGGTGAAAGGAAGAAAGCTTCATTAAGACAAGCCAATGTAGCTTTTTCAAGACTAGATTTCTAGTTCCATTTGAAAGTAGGACACATTTAGGGTGTTATCACCAGTTTCAAAGAGCCTCGTCGTGGTGGGTTTTATTTAGATCTGGTCTTAAAAATGTAACTTTATTAAGGCATAACCAAATGGATTCTACTTCTTGTGGACCCTGCCAGAAGCAATGACTTCCAATTAGAGAGAAAGGCCTCGAAAAGTGCCTCGAACAAGGCAGATTGGCTGAGAGATTGTTGTAGTTGTCATTAAAACAGCTTCTCAGTAGACATAAAAAAGCTTTTTTTAAGTGTTGAACAAAAGAGATGCCAGAAAGCATGAGAAACTTAACCATATGCACACGTCCATATCTCTCTCTCACTCTGTCTCTTATCTCTCTCTCTCTCTCTCTCTCTCTCTCTCTCACACACTCACACACACACACACACACACACACACACACACACACACACACATAGAGGTGGCAGTTTGTGTATGAGTTTTGAGAGGACATTTTTCTTTTCTTCTTTTTTTCTTTTATTTCAAGGCTGGTTTCGGAGTTCTTGCCAAGCTTCAGCCTTTCGTCTGAGAGGCAGGAATTAGCCGCAGGAAAACACTTGAGCATTTGGCTCTGTTACAGCGTGGACTAATTAGGCAGGCTCAATGGCCCAGCTAACGCTGCAACTGCTACTGTCGCTGGTGTCCAGTACTCATTTAATCTAATTCACTTATCCATCTGTTTGCCAGAATGATGGAGAATTAGGCTTGTGTTCTGTGCAGTTAGTGCTCGGTAGAGTAATTGTTTACTGTGTTGTATGGACTATAGGTTGCGTTTTGCTCTGTAGCTGTTGCTGTGAATTATACAGTTTTGTATTAGTGTAACTATGATATGCCTATTAGTGTTAGTGTGTTTATTGTAGTTGTGCTATTCCAGCTGTTACAGTAGTTTTTCTATTTGAGTTTAAATTTGAGTTTGTATTTGAATTTCCTCTTTATGTTTCCTGTTTGAGGTTTTTTAGTTTCTTGTTTGTGTTTCTTATTTGATCTTCCTATTTGAGTATTCGAGTTTTTATTTGAGTTTCCTTTTTACATTTCTATTTGAGTTTCCTATTTGAGTATTTGAGTTTCCTATTTGGGTTTTCATTTGGGTTTCTTATTTGAGTTTTTATTTGAGTCTCATTTTTTGAGTTTACTGTTTGGGTTTATTTCCTATTTAAATATGTACGTTACTCCGGGAAGTACAGTAGTTTGCCAGTTTATTAATGTTTACAATAGGCATGCTACATTAGTCCAGCTGTTACATGCAGGTTCACTGACATAACAAAAACTACTACATATACTACATTGAAAAGAGTTTCAACATCAAACACTGCTATATAGTGACTTCATTAGGATAGACTTACAGATATGACAGAAGGATTAAGATAACTGTTAAACTGTGTAATAAGAGGAGTCTCTAGTGGCAATACCAACATTATGTAAAATAAAAAAACTTGTATATTTAATTACAGGATTTAATGAGGCTTGTCCCTAAATGTGCATAATTGCTGCATTACCATTTATTGCAAACAGTCGGAGTTACGATACCACTTGCCTTGAATAAAGCACATCAGCATGTTAGATTTTACTGGCTAAAAGTTTTTGCACTCCAGTGCGTCTGTGGTGTTGTTTGTGTGCAGGGCTGTTTTTGTGCTCTTTCGCTCTGTGCTTTGACATTTACAGCTCATTTCTGCTACACACAGTGCAGTCCAGTACCACAACCTCATACGCCCCGTCTGCGTTTTATAAATTCACTAGTATGAAAATATTTATGGATATTAGACAACACATTCTTCCTCTCATTTTCTAACTGACTGTCTCTAGACCTGTTGAACACTGTAGAATAACTCCGCAACTCATTATCATAATTAAGATCATGAATTGTGTTGTTACAGTCAATGGTGCTGGCCTTGCCATGGCGACATGTGACATCATCGACCTGCATGGTGGGAAACCGGCGAACTTCCTGGATCTGGGAGGAGGCGTGAAGGAGAACCAGGTGTACGCAGCTTTCAAACTGCTCACTGCTGATCCGAAGGTAAGAGAACCTCCTCTGTTATAATGATAGCTATTTTATCCCAAAAGTGTTCAGTGGGGTTGAGGTCAGGGCTCTGTGCAGGACACTCGAGTTCTTCCACTCCAGCTTGGACAAACCGTGTCTTCATGGGCCTTACTTTGTGCACAGGGACATCGTCATGCTTCAACAGGTTCGGGCCTCTTAGTTTCAGTGAAGGGAAATTGTAAAGCTACAGCATACAAAGACATTCTTGACAATTGTTGCTTCAAACATTGTGGCAACAGTTTGGGGAAGAACCACCTATGGGTGTGACGGTCAGGGGTGCACATACTTGTGGCCATACAGTATATCATTAAGGTTATTAAAGGGTGACATAGTAACTGGAAACGTTTAGCTATAAAACCTGTGTTCTTAGCTAGATACTAATGCGAATGTTACCTACAGCGAAGTACAGTAGAGTTGTTCAGTAGCTATGAGGAATATTAGGAACAGTTAAAAAAAACAATTTGTTAAAAGATTCGTTGAATGATTCATACAATGATTCAATAAACAGTTCATTAAAAGATTAGTTAAAACATAGATTAGTTTTAATAGTCTAGAAATATGTTTAGGGACACGTATTTTCATAACGTCGATTTGAGAGTGATGAGAGATTCCAGCCTGATTTGTTGAAAAATTTGTTAAATGATTCATTAAATGATTCATTAAACAAATCATTTTTAAACCTAGGTTTTTTTTTTCATAATAGTCTAGAATTAGGTTTAGGGGCATGTATCTTCATAACGTTGATTTGAGAGTGACTGAGGGATTTCAGCATGTCCATCTTTGCTGCTACTCTTCATCACAGCCATCGATCAAGCTTGTACTGTTATTTTCACAGACTGTCTCCAACCACACGCTCATTCATTGAAACTAATCTATCCTCCGTTATTCTTCATCACTCAAAACTGAGAGTCTGAAAAGCGAGCTACTGTTCACAGCGAGCCAGAGGGTTCCAACCTTGCACCAATAACCTGCGCCGAGCCGCCTGATACGATACGCCAGAGCTAATCGTTTGTTTACTTTCACCTTAATCTCACACCATGCATTTATTTTGCTCAGGATCTGAGTGTACATCGATATCTTCATCCCGGCTTACCGAGACGCGCATGGCTGTATCTATCCCTTCCTGTGTTTCCTCTCCCGAGCACGAGCGGCAAGGTTTAATACGTGACTGCTGTCCTGAGAGCGATGAATTTTAAACAGGCTCTCACTGGCTGATGTATTATTCTGCTCAGCTATCTAAGGTGTATTTATTATTTTTTGTCATGCATAAATCCATCACAGCACACTGGAAAACAAATAAAAAAAAATCTGGTAAAGGAAAAGACAGGAAGTGGAGTTTCTTACATCCTGTCCAGCGGATCAGTCTCATCTGTTATTTTCTCAGACAGGCCAAAACGAAAGATGAATGTTGTGCATGTTTAAGCAGTTTTTAATGATTTATAGTACACCACTGTTTTGATGCAGAATGAGGAAGAGTTTGATGTTGGCCTCTTTTTTTTTTTCTTAGGTCTAGTCTCTTATTTTTATTTCTCTGCCTTTATCTTGGTGCTTCTCAGTTTACGGATTTGCATTTCACAGGAGCATTCTGTGCCACCTCTCCCATGTGCTGGGAATTTTAATCAGAATGTTAATTATTCTGCCTCTGTCAGGATAAAATCTGCATTTGCATTCCTCCAAACTCTGTGGAACCTTCGTTTTGCACTCAAATAATTCTGACCCTTCATTATTCTTAGCAAGCTCGGCCCAATGATCTACATTCACCAAGAAGGTCGGCTTGCAACTCTCTTCGGACTGGTCTAGAGTCTAAGACTTTTTCTGTCTTAGTGGATTGACCCGAGACCTGTGATGCTGTGTTACTGCTTGTGCTTTATATTTATGACAGAGATAGAAAGAAACTGAACCAGAGAGATTGGGAGTAGGCTTGCAAGGAGCAGGGAAAATGGAGGAGGAAAAAAGAAGGGACACAACAGAGGGTAAGGAAATTTAGAAATGAGGCATATAGAAAGAAGTGCGGGGGGCGAATAGGGAAAGGGAAAGGAAAAGGAAAAAGAAGGCAAAGGGAAATTGTCAGTCAGTCAGTCAGTCATATTTATTTATAAAGCACATTTAAAAACAACAGCTGTTGGCCAATTGAAGAGAAGGGAAGAGAAGATAAGTGGCAAGAAAGGAAGAGAAGAGCACTGACATAAAGAGAAGAGGCATGGCAAGAAATGGAAAAGGGGAGACACAAGAAGGTAAGAGGCAAGACAAGAAAGGAGGGGAAGAGAGGGTAAAGGAAAAGGTGGGAAGGAAGGAGATGGGAAGAGATGAGAAAAGGAAGGGACTAGATGAGAAGGACAAAGACGAGACAGGAAGGGATGGGAAAGGAAAAGAAGAGCAGTGGCAAAGAGAAGAGATGTATCAAGGGCAAAGGGAAGAGAAGGGAAGGTTAGAGATGACAAGGAAAGACAGGAAGGGAAGAGATAAGAAGGGAGGAGAACAGCAGGGACTGGAAGAGAAGAGACAAAAAGGGGAAGAAAGGGATGAAAAGTTTAGCAGACTGCACCATTTCTGGAGTGGTTCGCATTCGCAGGGGGTGTGAGGAGGTCGAAGTTGTGTAGCCGTGACTCATCACAGCATCACAAGCAGCGTGACCCTAACATTCGTACACTGCTTAGATGTACAAGCTTCTTTTATTTGCTACTCACACACAACTTCCTGTCCTGACAGTGCAGACGAACTCGCCGCTCTCTTTCTCCACTATTTCTGAATAGCCATTATTCAGGCCTGGCTCTACAACTCTGAGGGAGAGAGGGAAGGAGAGGAGAAGGAGGGAACATCGGAATGGCAGTCCTTCACCACAATCTTTTTAAAAGTTGCATGAATAAAACATTTCCTTTTTGCTATTACAATTCAGCTCCCTCTGAAACACATCACACACCTGTGAGCCAAATGGCAGCTAAAGGACGTTGACGGAGAGACGAAGCAAGAGGGCTTGAATAACTAGCTCCTGGCGCTGTATTAGTAGCTGGAGCGTGTTAGGAGCGTGCTCGGAGTGTACGGGCCGAGATACAAAGCAAACAAGTTCGACAGGGTCATTGTGACTCCTGGCAGTTTGGAGGTATATGTTCCATGAGGCAGCTCCAAGTGTGTAAAGGGTCTGTTAGAATGCATTTTACCTTTAGTAAACAAATTGAATGTCTGAAATATTTAGAGATTCAAAGTCAAAACAACCACTTTTAGATTTTTAACATCCTAATTAATCCCCCGTGTCATTAACTGTCCATCTTTATTCGGGATCCTGGAGAGCTGTTTCATACAACACCAAAGCGTATGTAGAAAAGCTCTGAAGGAAGGGCCTTCAGAGCCACATTATATACTACATCTACCTAATCACACACACACAATCTGATATGCAACCTTATCTCATCATTAGATCTGTGTCCCCAGTGTCATCACCCAAACTGCATCCCCTGTGTCATTACCCAATTGGTGTCCCCTCTGTCACTACCCAATCTGCATCATTGTGTCAGTACTTGATCTTCACCCCGTCACTACCTACGCATCCCTGTGTCATAGCTCGACCAGCGTCCCTCATGTTATCAAGAATCCTATGTGCCCAGTGCAATTACCCAATCTGTGTCCCGTATGACATCACCCGAACTGTGACCCCGTGTCATGAACTGTGTTGTTACCTCGTATACAACCATGTCATCGTCTGATCTGTGTCCCATGTATCATCACTCAGGCTTTGACCCATGTATCATCACCAATCTGCATCCCTTCTGTCAACTGTGTTGTTATCTGATCTGCAAGCCTGTGTTATTACCCAATCTGCACCTCCTCTGTAACTACCAGATCTGCATCTGCGTGAGCTGTGGCCCTGTGTCGTCATCTGATCAGTTTCCCACTGCCACTACCCATTTGGCATCCCGCCTGTCACTACCAAATCTGTGTCAAATGTATTGTTACCTGATATGCAACCTTTAGCCATCTCCCGAACTGCATCTCCTGTGTCATTACCCAATCAGTGTCCCCTCTGTCATCTACATCATGTCATTGCCTGATCTTCACCCTCATCACTACCTCAGCATCCCTGTGTCGTAGCTCAACCAGTGTCCCTCATGTGATCACCAAACCTGTGTCCCCAGTGCAATTACCCAATCTGTATCCTGTGTGTCATCATCTGATCTGTCCAAGAAATAACATCGGGAGACATTCTGCATATCTTTTCCTTTCCATTAGCTGAATATACTTAATCTACTACAGATAAACTTGAATGTTCTGGAGGTTTCTCTGTCTCACACGTACACGCTCAGACGTGTCTTCACTGATTTTTTTTTTTTTTCGTCTGAAATCCTGTTGGAACATTGTCTCTGCTTTACGCCTTCACACTCTCATGAGCCTGCACATCCTAGCATCTCGTCCTGTACCTGTGGGTGCACGTGTTTATATATGGGTGTGTATTTTTTTATTTTGCCATGTTTGTGTGTTTGTCTCCAGAGAAATTGGTGGAGAAATAGACGGATGGATAGAGGTTAACGAGAGAGCAGAAGTGGTTGTATTGCTCGAGGATGAAAGGATTTGTTTCATTATCTCCACTTTCTTCATTACCAGCCACACACACTCTCTCACACACACACACACACACACACATACACCTTTTTCCATCTCACCCCACCTACACTTCATCATTTCTCTCTATCAGGACGCAGGTGCCCTTGTCATGGAGGGCTTGATGGTGTTAAATGATGTTTTGCCAGCACACATACACACACACACTGACACACACAGACCTTAGGGATTCCTCGATTCTCATTCGTCCTCAAACGCAGGCGCCGTTCTTGGTGTCCCAACATGGCCACCTTCAGTAATGGAGCTCATTTCCCCCGTGTCTGGTCTCATGGCCCACGGAGCGCCAACATGCAGCTGAGTGTGATTGACAGGGCAACACATTACTGCCGTGATGATGGAGGCATTTACGACGGTGGACACAGTTTACTCCCTGTATATATATATATGTGTGTGTGTGTGTGTAGCCCCTCTCTCACATGCTCCTCAGCATTCACCTCGAAACAGTGAACATGAAACAGTGGCTAATCAGCAGGAGGCACGTTTAAAAGATGTTTTTGTAGACAGCTGCTTACCTTGAGGTGTTGAAAGTGTATAAAAAAGAATGTAGAAAATATGTATTTGTCCTCCGCCTATCCAAACCACCAGTTAGGGCATACAAATGAGCAGATTTCTTCTCTTTCTCTTTTTCTTTTTAAAATAATAACTGACTTAATTAAAATTTATACCACAGAGCTGTTGAATACATGATTCTGACTGCTCAGAAGGATTCATTTTCTATAACGGCAGCTCTGACAATAGTGCAGCTGCAAATCACAGGTTTATGTTAATGAACACTTTCTAATATGGTAATGTTTTTATAGCACAAATTTGCCTCCGGCTTCTGGGAAATGTCGGATTGTTCAGTTGCAGTGCTCACAAATGAAAATAGTCCAGTTGAGATAAAGAAAGACGATGACATATAGTGACATCATTTCAGTATGTGAGACCCAGCCCCTGCTAGAGGGCAAAGATTGTTGTATAGTCCTGAAATTGTGCCCCCCTGAATGTGAGTGTTATGAGTGTTGTCTCTGCCATTTGCACCTGCATATCTGCCTGTAGTGCAACCTCTGCCTCCATTAACACTCCTCTAAACAACTGGCTTTTGATATTCTCCCAGCTCGGTAGAACCTGTGATCTTCTCAGACGGAGCAATTATCCTGGGGGTGGGGGTTGTGGGGGGGCGGGGGGGACCGGAGTCTACGGATTGGTGCTCTTGGGTAAGTGGAGGGAAAAGAAAAGTGTATTGAGGTGCACTTGAAAGTGCAAAAATGCATTTGCTGATTTGTTTACTGTGGGGGGATTTTGCATCAGTCTGGTTTCATGAACGCAAAAGAACATGACTTTGAAGATCAGAGCTTTTGTTCGCTGTGAAAGGAAGTCGTCAACATGGCTAATCAAATTGAAATGGCTGTGTGTGTTTGGGTGCTTGTCTGCAACCATCCATGTATGTATATATATATATGTGTGTGTGTGTGTGTGTGTGTGTGTGAAGTTAGTGCTGTCTCTATATGAAACCGTCCTACAGGTCAAACTAACACTGGCTTTAAAGTCCACATGAGCCTCATCCGATTAAAGCTTGAGATTTGGTCTGTCGAGCACAACCAGTAAGCTAGCCGAGTCTCCAGCTTTCTGCTGGTGTATGATGGGGAATTGTTAAAGCAACATGTGGCGGAGTTCTCGGCACACATCATGTGCCACTCTTGCTGCCGGTATTTTGTTAAATGTATACATGTGTTTTTCCCACCATGGGAGGAATCCCTTGGGTTTTCTATGTTTTTTGCTTTATTGGCTCAAGCTGAAGCCTTTCAACAACTGAGTATAATGGACTGTTTGGGTTGCAGGAAACCTGCCGCTGTTTTACAGAGCCACTGAGATTCAGCTTTAATACCGCTGGCTTTTGACAATGTGCTTTACATTCGGTAATGTAGCTAAATGTTAGCAATTTCCCATCAGCGCATATGTACATGATTTTTCAGATTAAAGCACATTGTTAGCTCGGTGGTTAAGGTTCTGTTCTCGTGACTGGAAGGTTGAGAGCTCAGATTGCAGGACTGCCAGTGAGCTGCTGATGGATCTGCCAACTCACACCTGCTCAGGTCTATATTTTGATTAATGTCTGCCGTAGTTGGCTAATAAATAGGCAGATGTTTAAGTTCCACGGACGTATTGGCATTCTCTTTATTTAAAAAATGTGCTTTTCTTTATGTGCTTTGTCTATCTTAAAGAAAGAGTCATCAAGACATTTCCACTTGAAGCCACTCATTTCTATACATGGATTTAAAGACGCCAACATTCATGTCAAACACAGTCAAGACACATCTCTTATTACCATACACAGACTGAAAGAAACATGTTGCCTTATATAGCCATCAAGGCACAACCACTCAGAGCCACTCTCATTTGCTTATGTAGACTGAAAGACACACCCACTCAGAGCCACTCTCATTTGCTTATGTAGACTGAAAGACGCACCACTCAGAGCCACTCTCATTTGCTTATGTAGACTGAAAGACGCACCACTCAGAGCCACTCTCATTTGCTTATGTAGACTGAAAGGCAAGCCCACTTAGAACCACCGTAATTTGCATATGTACACTGAAAGACACACCTACTCAGAGCCATTCTCATTTGTATATGTAGACTGAAAGACACACCACTAAGAGCCACTCTCATTTGCATATGTAGACTGAAAGGCACGCCCACTCAGAGCCATTCTCATTTGCTTATGTAGACTGAAAGGCACACCCAAACAGAGCCACTCTCATTGGCAGAGCCACTCTCATTTGCATATGTAGAGTGAAAGACTCACTTAGAATCATTCTCATTTGCATATGTAGACTGAAAGGCACGCCCACTCAGAGCCACTCTCATTTGCATATGTAGACTGAAAGACTCACTTAGAATCATTCTCATTTGCATATGTAGACTGAAAGGCACGCCCACTCAGAGCCACTCTCATTTGCATATGTAGACTGAAAGTCGTGCCCACTCAGAGCCACTCTCATTTGCATATGTAGAGTGAAAGGCTCACTCAGAGTCATACTCATTTGCATATGTAGACTGAAAGGCACGCCCATTCAGAGCCACTCTCATTATAGACTGGTAGATCACTCTATGTAATGCTGAATGAAGTCACAGTTCTCACGTTTTTGCCCCTCAGCCAACCTGGAGTGTGTTAGCTTGTTGTAAGTAATGTTTTATCCCTCTGTCTGCATTAGAGCGTCTGTAAATGCTTTTGTTATCTCCTTGTCTTCCCTGCTTCTTCTGATTTCTTCTCTTTTTCTCTCTCTCCCTTCTCTTCCTCTCTCTTTATTTCTCTTTAATCGAGCACTGGACGTTTTATCAAGTGTGGACAGCTAAATGAAAATTTGATTACCTGCCCTTCCTCTTGCTCCGAGCTCCTTTACCGGATGCCGTCCACTCCTGCAGACGCCAAACGATGTAGTTCACGTATCGATCGCAGTGTTTTCAAATAAACTTTTCTTTATTTCGTACGTTGTCGGGGAGAGTGTTGAGCTTGTGGGGTGTCGTCTCGTGAGAGAGATACAGCCTTGTTCTCTTTTAGGTTAATGGTAGGTCTTATCAGCGTGAATCAGATGTGTGTGTGTGTGTGTGTTTGGAGCACACACACTGCGATTCTGAGCCGATAATTCCCCTACTCTGAAATTCTGCCCGAATCGATTAGCGTGTGCCGTGTAGGACATGGCCACAGAGCACAAATCTACTCGACTTAACCTCTCTCCTCTTTCTCACTATCTCACATCCCTTTCTCTTTATTCACTCTCTTTTATTTAACGATTACTGATCACAGTTATTCAGCACATGCTACTATAATGGTCAGCCTAATTCAAGGTTAATATTTTAATTTCTGAATCTATACACAATTAAACTCAAAATAAATAATTATATCCCATACACAGTAGAATAGGGTGCTTGTGATTTAATGTTCCAGATATTGCCAATTAAAACCTAATATGGGCTTAGCACATATTAGCCAATTAGCTCACATTAGCTAAACCCATCAGTATTACTGTCCATTATGTTTAATTAATTGAGGAAGCCAGAAATCATGATCATGATAAGATTACGGTCAAATATAAATACGATTAATTGTGCAGCCCGACTTTCATTCATTAATTCTCTATCTCTCTCTATTTTCCTTCTTCTTTTTTCTTCCTCCCTTCCAGCTTATTTTCTTTCCTCTCTGTCTCTCTGTCTCTCTCTCATGCTCTCTCCTCCTCCATCTTTGAGTTTTCAGACTCGGTTTAATGAGCTTTACTGGCATGACTGCTTCACATGCAATATTGACAAAGCACTTACAGGTTAATAGGCAACACACTAATACTAGCATTAATGATAACGAAAAACATTTGAAAAACATTTAAAAATGTATACTGTTAATGAAAAACTGCTGGTGTGAGAGAGAGCAGAAAATTGGAACGAATGACTTATGAATGATTGAATGACTTATTTTTTTGTCACAAAAAAGAATGAAAAAGCCAGGAAAAAGTAGTTTATTGTCAGTAGTTTATTTCTTAAAATAAATGTAATTAAAGGTTAGAGTTCTCTCTAATGCTCACTGTAAGATTAAGCTAATTATCCACAAAGACATTTTTTCCCCCCTATAACCTTTACCAGGGGTGCCAATATTTCTGGAACTGACTATATATTAGTGTATATATAATATTGTGAGTAATTAAGGAGTTACAGTATGAGCCACACTGTGACAACAATTATATTTAAATTGGAAGATCGGCCTCATCTGAATTGAATATAATTGCTTGAGGGACGTTATTATAAATGATAATCAATGGAAATGATTTGTCGGCTCAGTAGATTCTCACATAATCTCATTAACATTAGCATTGATTATACGAATAAGTATAAACACTAGGTTCATAATGGAGCACTCTTGGAAAGCTATGGAAAGACCCAGAATAGTGAAAGGTGACGCTAACAGGGACAAGCTGAGACCAAGCTGGTGCAGTTTGGTCAATAACTTATTTAATGAGGTAAATATATATAAATAAAATATATATATAAAGGGCTAAACTGCTTTGCCTACATTGCAGAAGAACGTTGTATATCTGCAGCGTGTGCATGCGTTCCCGTCCTCCAGCCGTAAACGCGAGAGAGCTGGTGAGGCTAACCTGCTGCTTGTGCTTACATCAGGAGAATTACACAGAAGAATGACTTTGTGTATCAGTTTGTACAGTAATCGGAGGTCAGCAAGCCCAGCTGTCGCCAGTTTCACGCCGATCCTCAGATCCGCCATAATTTCAGAATAGAGAAGAGCTGAACACAGCACATCTGAGGAGAAATGAGGCTGTATTCTTTATATACTGTATTTACACAAAATATACATAAAAAGGGCAGATCAGACTGGTTTGTTGGTGCTGCTCGTGTCGTCAAATGCAACAGCGCGGTTTTATTTCTCAGCCTGTTTCATTTCTGCAAAAAAGTGTACCAGCACTAAGCGATTTTATGACAGAAATTCCACCAAAAGACTTTATTTCGAATTCACAGAGGATTTTGTTACGTTCACTGCGTCACTATGAAGGTATCTTTAGTTTATCAGATACTTTTTAAAGAAATGTAAACATGGCACAGAGATTTACGATTAAAATGCAAGACTGCGCTCGATCCCAGACCACCCTTTGGGCATTGGCAGAACATAGACTTTTTTTTTTTTTTTTCTTAGCTTCTTTCATCTTGACGGCTAATTGTTCAAGGGATTGAATCACAATGATCTCTCCATGCCTTTGATGATCCATCCGATTGACCTGTCCTCGGACCGACGGCCTCCGTGGCATTTCCGAGGCCGCCGCGTGGGAGCGCGCAGGACTAAATGCCTCGCGGTTGGTTTGCGTATTCATGGTGGTTATTTCTATCTACCGCTCATGGATTTTTACCTGCCGTGAACTGAGCTTGGCCTTCAGGAAACAAGGACGGATTGAAAAGCGTCTCTGCTGCCTTTCTTTATTCGAGGCAGATCGATGAGTGAGAAGACATCTAGGGTGTGTTAATTGAGCTTTTCTCCTACGGTTATAGAGGACAGAAGAGTTTTGTCCCAGATACAGCAGTCAAGCCTCCTCTAATTGCTGTTTTTCCTTTCTTTCTATCTTTTTTATGATCTGTATTTCTTTTTTTTTTTTTTTTTCTTTTTTTTTGGGAGGGACAGTAAAGTCTAGAATAAAAATTTCCCTGGCTCATTTCTTCTTTCTAGGAGAACCAGTCGATTGCTTCTCTTCTGGCCTGAGAGTCTCCACACCTATGAGCTCCAAGCTCCACTGTAGCATAAAAAATTTACAGCCAAGGATGTTTAGGGAGCTGAAAGTTCGAGCTTGTTTGAACAACTTTTTCTAAAATTCAGTGCTGTTCTTGTTATGAGAAGGCCTTGCCAGCAGAAACTTCACCGTCTTCCACTACCTGCTTAAAAATAGTAATGCTAATAATAATGCTAAGACACAACAGGTGCAAGAAATTAGCTGATTATTTATTTTTGCATAAAATAAACATCACCTCCAAATGTGCAAATCAAATTCCAAGGTACTGAATCAGCCTTGGGAAAAGAAATAACTGCGCAAGCAAGCAAATGTGTAATTTTTAATCTTTTGCTCATTTAATGACCCATTCCTGCGTATAAGTAACCCTCGCTGGCTTTCACCAAGCTGAAAAAAGCTGTTCAGATGAGGTCCTGTGTGCCGTAATTCAATCACATGCTCGGTTTCACACCGGATAAAATATCAAAGCTTGCAATGTAATTACTGCGTCCTTACGTGCTCCGTTTGTCGATGCAGGGTTATTACGTGCATGACACATATGACCTCTTCAAGCAGTTGGATCTTCACTTACGTAACGTCTTATCTCTCTGACTTGCAAACTTCCTGAGAGGCTTTCCTCATCTGTGTGTATCAGTCAGGTACGGTACTCTACATCTGATGTCTAGAACATCTTTTCTTGACAGCTGAACTCTGGGGTTTTATGACTTCCTCTGGAATATCACAGAATATCCGTCAGAACAAGTCTTAGCTACGAATATGACATGACACGAAATAAAGGTGAAGTGTAATTTTTTTCCTTTTTGTCCTGATCTGAGAGCAGCTTGGTGTCATTAAAGGGAAGCTAGTAATTTAAATCTCTCTAGGACTAATGCTAATTATTTTGATGTCATGCTAACTGGAAGCATTATCGTTTGTTCGTAATTAGCACTTGTTGTTAGCATTATTTCTTAGAACTGTGACTTACGATTGCCAGCAAATGTCTAACGTGGTATCAGATAGTAGGAGTTTGATTTGATCAGCCGATCGCAGACTTGATCATCTGACCCCATCGAGTCTAGCTGTATGCAGTGTTTAGCACAGTTAATTAGACAGAATAATAACTTAGACATACTAGTTAGATGACCTAAGCTCTCCAACCTGCCTCTCCAGCAGTAGCTGTCCGACATTTAGTAGCTAGCAAAGGTCACTTACAAGCTAGCTAATGTTACGTGAACTAACCCAAGTCGACTACTGAGGCATTCTTCAACCAGGCCTAGTATCGAAATAAATGAACCTTTAAAAATAACGTATGCTAAATTTACATCCATAGTAACTAATCAGTGGTTTAAATTAGGCTACTGGGTTGTTTATATTTTGGGAAATTCAACCAACTATCGCAGGGAGATACGAACACAAAAACATAAATAATAACTGTGCGAGCAGGATTTTAAAAGAAGACCTGTCTAGTGGATTATGGACTCGAGTGATGTAGCTGAGGTTGAGGAACTGTCAGAGCCAGAATTCACACACCATTTTGAGTTTAAATGCAAACGTGGCTAGATACAGATAGAGGCATTGCTTTACACCCGTAGTGTTTGTGGTCTTGATTGTGTTGCTCCTTCCCTGTGTGTGTTGCTGTGCCCGAGCCTGTACGAGTGTGTTGGATTGAGTTACAGGCTCTCAGCAGGGGAAGAATTACAGGAGTGGTTTGTTTATGATGGATGGAGCTCTGAGAGATGGTGCTCTGTGTGTGTGTGTGTGTGTGTGTGTGTGTGTGTGTCTTTGTGTGTGTGTGTACTCTTTACGCTTCTGTCTCTCTTTCTCTCTCTCTCTCTCTCTCTCTAAGAGGATGAAGGAGCCCTATTAAGGCATGGGATCTGTGCCATAATTAAGCTGATGAGTTTTGGCACAGGAGATGAGAATCTGGATTCTGCGCTTTTCCGCTTTCCCTGGCCTCTGAACCTCGGCGGAGTAAAACCGACCCGAATCCGAACTCCTTACACACTCCGAGTTTAATCATTGTGTCAGGAAATCTCTAACCTGATTGGAGATATCAAAGGGAGACATTCCGTATACCTGTCTCCAGATGTCCAGTCCTGAGACTGTATGAGATTAGATATTTCTCTGCCCTACTGCCTGGGCTGCACAATATATCATTCTATAATGATTATTGCAATATTGCTACGATAGATGGCTGTAATATGTGAATTATGAATCTACGATTGATCCCAGGTGTTGTGAGCATCATGATGTCCATTTTGGATTCCCTGAATCACTCTACTCTGTCCGTTTCTGTCTGTTTTCCTTGTTCGTTCTCCATCTTTCTTCCACCCCTTCTCTCTCTCTCTGTGTGTGTGTGTGTGTGTGTGTGTGTGTGTGTGTGTGTGTGTGTGTGTGTGTGTGTGTGTGATCACTGATCCGTGTTGAGAGCACTTCATAGGTATTATTGTGGGTGTAATTGGCTTTTTCGGAGGCTTAATCTCAGATGAGGTGCTTGTCTGATTTTGAAGCCTTCTTTACTCCTGCAGTGGAAAGACCACCGAGATCACAATTGTTTTTCATTAGCCGGCTGCTAATCTGAAATGGCCCATCCCTCTTTCTCTCTCTCTCTCTCTCTCTCTCTCTCTTCTGTGTTGCTAACAACTCCTTCCTGACTTATCACTTAAATGAAAACATGGCATGAACACAGTGGCATTACATGCAGTGAGTTTTCAGACACCAATTTTGGACACCAGTATGATGATATATCTACAGAGTGTCTCAAAAGTCTCCATACATAGTGGACTATGGATGCCAGCAGCATGTCAGTTGTGCCTTGGTGGACGTCCACTTCTCGGTTGGTCCTCAACACTTCCAGTCTTTATGAATTTGTTAATAAGTTTGGTAACAGTGTCGTGTGTGATGTGCTCGCCATGTTTCTTGTTAAAGTCCATCACAACCTTGCGACAGCTTCCCGATCCAGCTATGAGAGCGATTTCAATACGTTCTTCTTTTGTCAAAGGCATTCTTAAAGGCTATCCGAAAAAAAAAAGAAAAAAAAAAAAAATATATATATATATATATATATATATATATATATATATATATATATATATATATATATATATATATATAAAAAGTAAGAATGAAAAACTTTGGAAGACGTTTTGCTAAAACGTGTGAATTTCCCCTGTGTATGGAGACTTTTGGGATGCGCTGTAGATTATTTTTTTTTTTTAATTGTTTCAAAGATATTCTCATTTTTACTTGTTATAGTTCATCACTTTGGGGAAGCCAGTTACAGTTGTCTTGTGTTCTGTATGTCTATATGTCCCGCCCCCTCAAACGGTAATACTGAAATACTGGCGTGGAAGGGCCTTGTTGTACAGTAGCAGCTTTTTAGCAGCAAAAATGGTTTATCTGTGTGATTTTTGCCCACTGCTCTCCTTACCAACCATCCCTTGGCTGAGAAAAAATGATTAGACTTTATTCATTTTGAAAAGGGTGGAATTGGTGGTTATGTGACAGACACTTTCCAGAGGAGTGTTTTACCAACGTGGGGCTGTTCAACGCTGGAATTTCTCTTCCCCAGACTGATCGAGAACATGATTCTGTCTTTATTCAGGGCTTCTCTAAGTAATGCCATTTAATCTAACCCTTTAGATGTGACACCCCTGCAGCGCTTTGTCAGCATCAGTGCCACTGACTGTCGACCTTGGCTCAGACATGTACGGCATAACTGCAGAAACACACAGCTTCTTGGGTATTGTTCTTGTTAAAGTAGACAGACATGGTTGAAAGCAGAGTTGAGAAATTCTCTCCAGAGCTGAACAAAGGCTATGAATTAAAATCTTCCGGCTTCCTGTTTAAAGGAAATACGTCAACGTACAGAATCAAATCGTGACTCTGAAGTCATTTGATGGGGACTTGAAACTTGAAGCTTTGCAAAGCGTTAATGGTGCGGTTTATTTTTGGCGTAAATAAAAATATACGGAATTGATCGCATTTATTGTATTTGCTGTTTGGAATCTGTTCATCTCCTTGATTATATTTATTACATGACGGATTATTTGAGCTGCCAGATTTTCAGGTACACCAATCTAGTACCTGATGTGCTGGTGACTGTGTATGTTTTCAGTATTTTACATCAGAATTGTCATGTAATAACAGCGTGCCAAGGAATCGTCGTTTTTGCCGACATGTCCCACCCACTTCAATGAACAGGTGGCATCGTGAACGAATCACCCTGCGTGTCTTGTCTTGTGTAAATGTTTCACAATTGCAGTTTTGTCATGATACTTGGAGAATATGCAATATCAGTTCAGCCATAATCATACACAGAAATATAATAATGCCACAAAGAAATGAATAGAGCGCATGAGGAAGGCGAAACAGTGAACTGAACTTGCGTTCATCTCCTGAACTGGTGGAAGTGAAAATGAATTCAAGCAAACTGAAATTGTCGCTGTTGTCTGTAGGTAAGTTGTCTGTGGGTGACGCATTGTATTATATTGCATTAAATTCTCAGCACTGTGGAATTCTCAAATTGCTCAGAAGTTGTTGATTATGTGATATCAGGAAATTTATGTGAAATCAGGAAACTTGTTTTGTGGACATAAAAGGACAAAAAGTATGAAAGTATGTCATTCTTTAATTTAAAAAAGAAAAGCTTCTTTGGCAAGGTTGTGTTGGAAAATAATGAACTCCGCTGCATGTCCAGCCACATCACACCACACCATCATTGATTCTTTTCTTGTAACTGCACTCCCCTAAGTCCCCCATTGTTCTCAACATTTTCACCAGAGTTTTGCTTTCAGAGGGGCCTGTGATATTTTTACCCACCCTCTTCCTGACATTCTGACCGAGTCAATGTACAGTCACATTGTAGACTCCAGCTGTAAATGTGGTGATATTTATTGATCTATTCTACAGTAAAAATTGTACCTTTGCATCAGCAATTCCCAGACAGTATCGCTTAGCACAGCGGCATTGCCTTGGGGAAAAACAGGGGTTAAGGGGTTAACTGCAGAATGGGGATGGATCAGGAATAGACACTACGGCCCGAGGGCTGTTTCCGGCTCACCAGCCAGTTTTTAAGAAGGCCTTGCGGTCAAAAACAAATTGGGAAATATTTGTCATTTTACATCTTTTTAGGTACATTTTGATAAATCTGAGGAAATTAATTGACTATGCAGAACAGTTACTAAAGTCTGGGATGTGATGAAGTCTTAGCATCAAGTTGAACAAAACCTACTGAACATCAGGTTTTAAGTTTCAAGTTTATTTGCCATGTGCCCAAAATGTCAGGGACAGTACACTGAAATGCTTGTTGTGAGCCTCAGGTACTCTTTAGCTGTGCAATACAAAAAATATACATAAGAAGCTAAGGGGAAGGAGGAGAAGAAAGATGGCGGAAGTGATTATTCACAAATAAAAAATACATACAAAATATGCAGAATATATTAAGGAACTGGTATGTATGCCTAGTAAGTATGTAGGTAAAGTGCAGATTCTGAGTGTAGACACTGGAATATGTGCAGTCACAGTATGTGACCAAGAGTGCAAAAGGTAGCAAAATAAATAATAGCTGTGTGCGATGTGTAGTGTCTGAGTAGTCATCTATAGGCAAACTCTGCACTGAGGTTTTATTTGGTTATAGTGGATGCTCTGGCAAAAAGAATAGCTGTAAACCCGAGTGATGCAACAGAAAAGCGTTCGCACTGTTGTCTGGAAATCTTGAGTTCGAATGCTGTAGCCATCCATGACTGGGAGGCCCAGACAGCAAAATGTTGTTACTATCTCACCTGCAGGTGAGAAGGTGTTACTGTCTCACCTGTCAATCAGAGCGACACTAGCGAATCATGGGCATCCGTGAGTTCATGTATGGGTGAGAGGGCAGATATCACTTTTCCCACGAATGTGCTCATCTGCCCTGAGATGTAGTATGAGTAGCAGTTCAAAAAGGTCTAGTGGTTTCATGTGTCTCTGAGGAGGAACATGCTAGCCTTCATCCTGGGGTGAGTGATGGGGTGAGCTGGCTAGTGGGTGGGAATTGGCAAATGACCAAATTGGGGGAAATGTGGGTAGGGGGGACAGGATGCATGCATTCACACTGTTCTTGAAGACCCTGTTACATACAATGTGACATAAAAATTTACATTGACAAACATTCTGCAGAATGTGAACATAAGATGATTCTTCTGTTTCTTTCTTGTTGACTTTAGGCTTGTTGTTGCTTTGCTGTGCTGATGCTTTACCAAATCAACCATATCTTTCCATCTTTGCGAGCAATGCGCTGCTGATTGCGTCAGTCTTCCTGGAATTTCAGCTCTGGCTTGTGTTCATATTCTACACCTTCTTGTTTAATTGCTGATAAAAGTACATGTGTCAAAGGTTCCCATTCCTGTGAAACAAGAAGACAGGTAGAGTGTATGAAGCAGGCTGGTGGTGCTGTTCCCTCATGGATTCGAGTGTTCATCTGGACCCTGTTATTGAGTAGAGATGGAGGTGAGATATTAAACGTGCCCTCCTGTGACACACTTTCTGTCTGGTTCTCATGGGCCTGGCGGCTGCTGTGAGAGCAGCAAAGAAGGGATGGACATAATCTGGACCGCATCTAGGAACAGACGTCCCTATCTGTTAACGCACTGATGAATGCACTTCACTGCACACAGTGGACCAGATCTCAGTTTCTTTGTCTAAAGTACTATTTGGATAGAGTAAGATTACCGGAAGACGTCTGTGATCGATTCACTCTAGATGAGTGATCTCTGTTTAAAATTATTGTTTTGACCTTCATTATAAGTGCTTGTTGCAGTGCATGTGGCTTCACAGGTTGTGCCAGATCACTGGTAGGCCACATGACCATAATGCGTGTGTAGGCTTGTGTTAGGAACCTAAAAAAAAACCCTGAATCATTGCTTCACTGACGTGTGTTTTTAAACATCGTCTATATCTTATTGTTCTGAGTTTTAAACTCAGTCAATACTTGGTTTTGTTTTGGTTTCGGGGGGAGACGTTAGAAAAGAGAGAGCACTTCCTGGAGCGTCTTTATACTTAAGAAAAGCCTTTTTTTCCCCACCGGATGTAACAGAATCTTTACTGACAGGGTTGTTTCCACTGGTTATTTTATAGAAAGTACGTGCACACAGTGCGAAAAAGATTACATTTGGATTCGGATGGGGCTAAAATCCAAGCAATACTCCAATAATAATTATATTACCCCACCTCCCTAAGTAAAACTATTCCAGTCAGAATAGGGCTTTATTCCATTTACAGAAAGCTGGATCACTTGGTTACAGCCTCCCTTGAGTGAAGGCAAATTGTAATCAAATAAAAAAACGATTCTGATTCTATACACATCATCCAAGTGCAGGATCTATCAGGAACCCAAGTGTAGAGTGATTAGTTGATTAATTAAAGACTGAAGCATCCCAACTTTGATTCCTCACAGATGGAGAGGACATTTTAGGATGATTTTGTCAATTTCATGTGCTTTGGGGGTTTGGACTATCAGCTTATAGAGAATTTCCACATTTCTACAGTCACTTTTTGGCACAGCCGTCTGTCTGGACCTGTCGTACTACGTGCGATGGCAGCTCTGTTTGGGAGTGCAGAAGTGATTACAGCGTCCATCAGGGCCTGGAGGAAGCTTCCTCAACTTCCCGCACTGATGTTTGACAGAATAATTAGAAAACTGTCTGTGCTTGTAATCACTGGAGCTCATCTTTTTTGGAGGAGGCTTCTCATCAGAACCAGAGGCTGATGGGAAACGTGGGCGTTTGCGAGGAGTGTGATGGGAGACGCCACTTTTAGAGGAGGAGAATAAATCAGAACAGTCACTGTGGCCTCTGTGGCAATCTCTGCTCTTCTTTCTGCTGTGCTTCCTCTTTTAATATCCATCCCACTTTTCAGCTCGGATTCTTTCTGAGGTTGCCATCTGTCATCTACCATACTTTCCTAGTCTCTTTTTTATTATCCTTTATTTTACCTCCTTCTCGCTCCCTCACTGTCTGTATCCTGGAGGATAAAGGGCTCAGTCTGACCCCTTTTGCTGAGTAAATGTGGAATCTCCTGTTTCTTTACTCAAGTCCTAATGGAGCCCTCAGCACTGATCTTAATAATACCTGACTACAGCTTCTCTGGGTAACTGATGTAATCTGAATTGTGATGTTGGAATCTAGAAGACTTTTTTCCAATCTGGTGGCTCAGGCGTTTAAGGCTTGATGCCTTTCAGAAGGAGAAGTTGTGATTCTGGAGAAGTTGTGACCCCAAATCCTAGCTTCACCAAGCTACCATTGTTGGGTTCTTGAGCAAGACACTTAACCCTCACCTGCGCAGCATCCTGTCTCAATCATAAAACGTCAGCCAAATGAGCAAGCGTAAATGCTAATGCAAATGTCTAGGCAGAAAAGCAGAAAATGTTCCAGGATGAAGACTGTAAGTGGCCAAATCTGTGGGTTCAGTTAGTGAAAGAATGGGCTGAAAGTGACAGGAATTATCTCAGGACATCCTTACCTGACAGGACTGGCACTGTTATTGAGGCAAGGGGAGGCGTAATCAAGTATTATGAAAGAAATGGCACATACCACTGTTTTTTATTTGAATGGGGAACTTTGCAATAATTTTTAAATGTAATTGCAGTTTTTAATGCCTCCTCCACTGAGTATGGGGAGGCTTTATGTTTTTGGGTTGTCCATCTGTTTAGATTATTGTTACCGCGATATCTGAAGAGCGAGTGGTTGAATGTTTGTAGGATTTATATGGGGTTATCATTGTAAACAGCAGATGAAGGGATTAGATTTTGAGTTCTGAAATAGTTTTCCTTCAATAACTTTCTTCATATTTGAGGTATGTTTCAAAGGTATTTCTTGCATGCACAATACTGAGAAAAAAAGAGCAGACTTGTTGGTGGCATCCCTGTCAAAGCCATTGGCATTGAGTTTGACTTGTTTCATTATTGATGTCTTGTTGGTGCTGCTAACACAAAAGTATGCTTATTTTTGCACTCAATTCTATATTAAAAGTTTATATGGTGGGGGCTGACATGTGAGGCTTGATTAAGTGGAGATGCAAGGTGATGCCCTTGAACTTGCTATTTCCTGAACAGTTCAGCCACTGATATCGCTCTCTTTATCTGAATGTGTGTCTTTCTTTCTTTTTTTACATAATAAATATACATACACATACACACATACACACACACACACACACACACAGAGTCAGCACAGCAGGCCAGAGCTACCCAGCACACCCACTCATTCTATGTATCCATGTTTCTGGCTTTTTTGGAAATCAAATCTTGATTGCGTCCATATGTTAGGCTTGATTTGTGCTTTTCAGGGAGTTTAACAAGCTTCTCCCTAGACTGCCTAGACATGGAGCCAGAGAGAGAGAGGGAGAGGGGGAGAGAATGAGAGCGAGCATGCAGTATGTGCTATTCTATCAATTTTTAAATTACTCATTTAGACTGAGCTGAGCAGAAGGCAGTCATTGCATTTCAATAAGTGCAGTGATACAGTGATTTTAACAGATGAATAACAAATTAGTCGTCTTAAAAGGCCCTATTTTTAGGACAGGCTCAGGGGGAGGTGTGAGGTTGGGGGACGGTGCAGCCATATCAAAATAGCTTTCCATCTATCTGGATTAAAGAACTGCGAGGTTATTTCATCCCACCAAATTGCCTCTCGCAACAAACAGGAGCAGAAAAGTGAATTATCAGGCCCTCTCGCCCAACTTTTTCCCTGCTGATTTTCCACCAGCATGGGTATTAAATTATACTGCAAATACAGCACAATACATTACATAGAGCTTACTGAACTCTTTCAGACACAAAAAAACTAAAAAAAAGGCCTTTTCTTTCCATTTTAATCAGTGAAATACTGTGTAGAAAAGTCTTCATTAATTTAGGTTGTGAAAGAAAACTTTGTAAAGTTGCAAGTTTCCTGATTAGCGGATTTTGAATTTACATATACATTTACATTTTATATGTATTCATCTGGCTGATGCCTTTTTCCAAAGTGACTTACAAATGAGGCAGGATGCAATTGAGGCTTAGAACTCTTAAAAGAGTAACAATCATACAAGGACTGAAAGCCTAAGTTTCCACCAACTGGTCATAAATATGTGCAAAGGAATTTACCTGAAAACAGGCCCCTGAGAACATTAACCTTAAACAAAGGGTCTTGGGAACGTGTGGACTTGGGAACATGTAGGTCCCAGAAGATGGGGACCTGGGAACATGGAATATGGGTACCTGAGAAGTTGTAAATCTGAATGTGTAGCTCTGGGAATATGGGAACGTGGGAGCATGTCAGTCTGGAAGTCTGGACCCTTGGGCACATCCAGATCTGGGAATGTAGGGACTTGAGAATATGTAGCACCTGCACCTGGGAACAAATAGATCTGGGAATTTAGGATGCTGGAAACACGGGAACATGCGGCTCTGGAAGTATGCGGCCCTGTAAACATGTAGATGTGGGAATATGGGGACTTGGGTACATGTAGATTTGGGAAAAAGCGGACCTGTAAACATGTAGATGTGGGAATATGGGGACCTGGGAACATTTAGCTCTGAGAATATGGGGTCCTGGGGACATGTAGCTGGGGAAATGTGGGGACTGGGAACATGTAGCTGGGGAAATGTGCGGACTGGGAACATGTAGATCTGGAATAAGAACATGTAGATGTGGGAAAATGGCACTCTGGGAACATGTAGCTGGGGAAATGTGGTGACCCAGGAACTGGAATATGGGGGACCTGACTAGGATCTTATGAATCTATAGGATTATTTGGAATAATAATACACAATAATAATCCTAGAATAATACAAGTAACTATGAGGAGATCAGGACATCTATCACTTCAAACGCTATCAGCATGGCAAAAAGGTAAACACAGAGAGAGAGAGAGAGAGAGAGAGAGAGAGAGAGAGAGAGAGAGAGAGAGAGTTGGTGAGGATAATTCTGTGCCATGTTATATAAAATGCAATTGCGTGTCCCATCTGGTCTTTTATGAGTGCTGTTAGTGATCACTGTTTACCAAGGCCAAAACGAACCTCTGAACTGTAACTAAACGAAGATGATTTGCCTTGCAAAAAGTAGCGCTGTTGCCCTGCGGACGCCTCATTGGCTTGTGAGATGAGATCGAATGCAATGGCATTCGAAATCATTTGGATGATTGACCTTCTGCGCGAATACATTAGAATAAATTAATCTTGATTGGGCGTGTGGTGCAGCGAACAGAGTGGGAGTGTCGTTTTTTTATATGCTATGCCCCGTTTGTTGTGGCTGTTCTCTGAGGTGATTATGCATGCCGTTCGGCACCATTATGCATTCTTTCACTTTAATAAAGTAACTGTGGCTCGGAGCAGCATGGAGGGAGCTGCTGTGTGGAAAAATACGCTGCTGTAAAATTTAAGAGCCTGTACAGTCTGTGCTCCACCCACACATTGCGAAAAGATGGGTTAGGTCAAGACTCTAGATAATCCCAGGCTCAGGCTTTAAATACAAATACGAAAATGCCAGCTAGTGGTTTGGCTGTAATCGTACTAAAATGTTGCTTCATGAAGAGCATGAATGTTTCTTTGGTCATGTGCTCTGAAAGAATGAAGACTTTATTGTGTTCTCATGAACTCTGTGACAGAAGTGACAGGACTGGAACCTCGCAAAACAAGCAGACTAGCAGTTGCTTATGTGACTAAAGCATCTTGTGTACCTCTCTGTGATTTTACCTCTTTATTTATTACCCAAATGTACACTGCTGTTTCTCTGTGGAATTTTCTTCATATGCATGAATTAATCAATGAAGCAACTTTGTGTACTGCTCTGCAATTAAAGTTCCATGAGAAACTTTGCTGAGAAACTGGGACAAAACTTCATTTGCATTGACCATCTAAGGAAAAATTATTTGCAGGTGTGCTGTTATAAGAAAATAATCAGTGACGGGGTGGTGTGATGGAGCCTAACACGAAGTAACTGGCACGTTGAAGCTGATTATTTTCCTATAACAGCACATCAGGAAGTGTTTTATTCCCCTTATACCACAGCTGTTTTCTAGTTATTATTTTTTTTAATCCGTTCCTAGTTACGTTTAATGTTGTGAAACGTATGTCACGATATCGATATACAATTGTTCCCTCGTCAGCCTCTTTTTTTCTCTCTGTTGTAGTTATAATACAGAAAACACAGCTTGTCACTTTGCCATTACCGAAAAATACAAAGCGTAAACAAAGTTCTGAAGACTTTCCCGTGGCGGAAGACTTTCTGAATGTTCTGAAGCGTTGACACTGGAGACTCCTTCCAAAAATGTTAAATAATGTCTCCTTACAGAAAACTTCACCATGTCAATGATTACACATTTTTCTTTGTTAAATAACAACACGTTCTGTAATCTGTTTATTTTTAGTCTTCGGCTTTGTGGAGCGTCTGTCGTACAAGTCCCTGTGATTAATTTCTTACTATAGAAATGATAACGGATTAGAACAAGCATGTTAAAATGAACTTTTGGTTTGAACAACAGTTTAAACCACCGTCAGAGCTGATGTTCTAGAAAATTAATCACCACCCATGGACCAATCAGAATTGAGAATTCAGCAGCGCTGTGGTGTACACATAGTTTAACAATGAACAGAGAGAATGTGCTAAAATGCTGTACTGTGCACTTGCCATAGCTTTATTAATAATTAGAGGGGCTATAAGAAAAACAGGTAGTGTTTATAATACACAAAGTCACAGATAGATGGAGAGAATCGTTGTGTAAGCCCTCAAGACATCTCTCTGCAGCTCTTATAAATTGAAGTTCAGAGGTGTGATAGGATGGGACGTGGTAAGACACACAGCGAGTCTCTGTTCGTCCAGCGTAAAGCAGGGTTTCTTGTGTGTAGTGGAGCGTCTTCACTTTGTGAGTAATCTGTCGTCTGACGTCCTTCTGACAGAAATGTTAGTCCTCCTCATCCGAAGGATGTCTCAGGTACGGGTGTGTGTATGTCTGAAGTGAATGCTGTTCCTGTTTCGTCAAATCTTTCTGTCTGCCAGCTTGGAGTGCTGGCATGTGTGCGTGCGCATGTGTGTGCATGCGTGTGTGTGCGCGCGCGCACGTGTGTGTGTGGCATGCTGGGAGTGTGCAAGAGGAAATGAAATCTCAGCTCTGACTGACATGTGACAATTCGACTGCCATCCTCTCCCTCTCTCTCTCTCTCTCTCTCTCTCTGTCTCTCTGTCTATCACCTGCTGTCTCTTCATGCTTCCTGACTCGCTCACACTCTGATTCCGTCATTTCCATCGCTGCTTATTTCTGTCTTCTTGCCTTTTGCGTGAGTGTCACACTGATACTTGGTTTATGTTTCCCTTCCTTTTCATATGCTGGCCTTTTGCTAAGGTTACATCTCACATCTCACACTCTCTCTCTGTCCATCTCTCTCTCTCTCTTTTTCTGTTTCTCCCTCAGTCTTCCTGTCTAGAATTCAGAGTGTGCATTCTTTGAAAAAGGTGGGGAGAGAAACACTTTGAGAGATGGAGAGAAATATCTGGATCTTTCTTTCTCTTTCCTTCATTCTTTTTCTTTCTTTCTTTCTTTCTTTCTTTCTTTCTTCCTTCCTTCAACCTTAAATGACATAACATGTACAAAACCCTCATAGAAAGTCAGAAACTGAGAAACTTACAGCGTGCTAAATGCATCAGGTCTCAGATAACATTGCAGCAGCAGGACAAGAGATTTTTTGGTTGGATTTAAAAATGCATTTTAAAAGAGTCTTTAGAAGTTAAGAAAAATTATAGAAATACAATTTTCTCTGAAAAAATATCTGTTTCTCTCTGATTTCATTGTCACACTGTACAGTCTTAAAGTTCCTTCTAACATGTAAAGCGTTTTTCATATTGTCCCTCTTCTATCCAAAGAACTCCTGAGAAGCACAAACTCTCATAAATGACTAGATAAATATAAGAACGTTACCAAGACATGCCAATGTTCCTGTTTTCATTTGAACTAAAACAGTCCCAAAGCTCACAATTTCATATAATATGTTCGTATGTTCATATATCATCTGTTTCTAATGCTTCTCAGTCTGTGTGTTTGGTGTGTTCATCAGTGTGTGGACATCTGTGCATCTGTCTGCGTTTCACTGCCACTCTCATCCTAATAAACCTTAGTCTGAGACTCTTTTCTGTGCTGTTGTGCTGGGAATTGAATGGCAGCCGGTCTGAAAGGCTGCTCTCGCTCATCCGTGATGGGCCGCGTCGTGCCGTAGCTGTCACAGTTCACAACCCTTCCACCATCACACAACGAGTCGGAGACCTTGAGGCGGATATGACCGACTCGAGCATCAATTCACCAGGACACTGCAGTCTTCATTGCGCACACGCACGCCTCCAGACCCAGACTGCAAATCTATTTCTGCCTTGATTAGTTTCTTTTCACTGGAGAGAGTAAGAGCGAGAGAGTCTCGGAGAGAGAAGGATAATCGAAAAGAGAGAGAGAAAGAAAGAAAGAGAGCGGAGACAGCTGCGACTCACTCACGTGCCAGAAAAAAGTAAGGACTGGAAGGCTGTTATGAACTCCACGACTCCAGTCAGTGATGTCGCAGGCTCTCTAATCATCCTCAGTTTGACGGCACTAGGGCTTGAAAATATCTTTAGCGCTGCTTAGTCATCAGTACATGACTAAGAGTGTGGACAGGAAGTAAATAGTGCAACCTTGAGTTGAAAGGCACCTTAGTGGTGTCACATTGATGTCTTCAGTATTGGAAAAGGCCCAGTTGTTTTGGGAAACTGTGTGTGAGTTTAAACATGGCTTATCTACGGTTTATTCATACAGATTTACATAGAACTGCGCAAAAATCTGAAATTCAGTATTTTACTTTGGAGCAAGGGAACGTGGTGAATGCAAACGTAGGTAACTAGGGACAATAATAAATCCATCTCCAAGTCAGCTTGCAGGAAAAGCAGAAGAAAGCAGCGATTTTACTCTGACTCTTGACTGTCGGACGCAATCAAGCATCAGTGGCCAAACTCAATGTATTGTTTTTGTTGTAGCTAGCACTCGTGCTGAATTGGCAATGAAAGCCAGCAAGAGGCAGAGTTCTCTTATTTCTTTAAGACAAGCAAACAGCACTCTCGAGGACACGAGTATCTGATTTCTCGACTGCTGTAGCTAGTTAACAATAGAAATGTCTGAGCTTGTGATACATTGTGGTAACCTGCACACCAAGTCTGAAATTGTTCACAGTTCATATTTTTTAAATTTCACCCAGTCTTGTAGATGATAGAGAGCCTTGCACAGCAAGTCGCACGCATTCGTTGCTATTTAATAAACAAATAAAAAGCATCTTTGGTTTGTTGCTCTGAGGGAATCCATAAGGTTTAACGTAGAACCCATTTAGGAAACAAAACAGACGTAATATACTATTTGGAAAATAGGCTTTTTCGTTGTCTTTTCTGGTGTTTGGTCTACTGCCCCCTGTGGTGTGGAGTGGTACATTAGCTGTCATCTTTCCAAATTACTGGAAAGTGCGAAAAAAAGTGGCCTTAGTGCGCACACAGAGGTGGTTTGGGATACGGTGTCGGGATGGTGATGACAGCATGTTTCTGTGGGTTTCCGAACAGATTTCTTCACACGATGCTTTGCCTCTCTCACTCGAGGCGAGAGGAGGAGCTGTCATGCTCCAGCAGACTGGATAATTATTTCCCTCTTATCCCCTTTTTGCCAGGGCCAATCTCGGTCCCCAATAACAGCCTCAGACCAAGCCATCTCTCTCTTTCTGTGTCTCCTTCTATGCTTTTCAGTGTCCCATGGCAGACGAGCAGCCGAGCCAATGGGAGCGGATTAACGGGACTGAAAAATAGCTCCTAGATTTGATCGAATGGCAGCAATATAAAAGAAGTTGCAAGGCAAAAAAATATATATCCCGAATCACTCCGGCTGTGCTATCACTGATGCACAAAAGTTGACAATTCATTGTGTGTTTGTGGAGTTGTCTGTAGACAAACATTACAACGTCTGAAAAGATGCCTTTGGATTTGAAGTTTCAGCTTCAAGAAGCTCGTCTTTGCTTGTTTGTTAATATTTAATGATAAGAATGCAGTACACAGGATGCTCATCTGCCTATTAGCTACTGCACACCCATTACAAACACCATTACTGAAGTCTTCCGATGGGTTAAAACGACAGGAATCCGCTCCGCCTAAATGTATTTTCCTCACTGTGAAACATTTTACACCCTTCAAACCTCACAGCTAACTTTAGCCTGTCTCGGAAGGTGGCTGAAGGTTAGCAAAGGTGCTAAAACGCGGTGGCTAACTGAAGCGGCTGGGTTCCAGAGATAAGCTGAACAATGACGTGAACAGCATCCAGCATCTGTTAGCCGTTAACAAAAGAGAGATGCCTTTCCGCCAGCTGATTAGTGGCTTGTGTAGGTGTGCATTAGGTGTGTGTTTGCGAGTGATAATGGTTGCGCCGTGCCCCCCAGTCTCAAGTGAAGAAAAAAAAAAAACAGGAGTGTTGTTGTATTTAAGGGCTTTGATATGGAACGGGTGTTCCTCTGCACTGTAGGCGAGTCTAATTTGCTGTAATCACATTTTACCCTGATCATGTTGTCGGAGTAGGTATAGGCATCACAGTGGCTGGCAGTTGTGAAAAATGGCTGACCAACAGCAATGGCGTCTTGGATCTGGTGTCGTGTGCATTAGCTAACGGAGCACTGGATCTAAATGAGGTTTGAATTGCACTGGATTAGGCACTTAAAATGGAATATCTGTCCAAAGCGATGAGCGGTGAAACGAGAAAGTGTTAGCATTTGTCTAACAAAGGCTGTGGAGTCACTGAGAAGCCTTTCTGTTGACAGTGATATAATAGTGTAGCGAAAGATCACGTTTAAGTGTTATATCATTATTGCAAATGTAGTCAAGTGTCTGACATTTGCTTCTTTAGTTCTGCTCTGGAGCTACAAGGCTAAATCTATACCTCATATACCTATACCACTAATACACTCAGCATAATTAGGTTATGTATCTTGTTTGTTAAGTTTGTAAAATTGAAAGGTGTTTAAAAATGTGAAAAATAATCATATGCTTTAACTTCCAGATTTCTGGTAGTCAGACTTTAGGAGGTGGAGCTTAGGGAGTAAAATTACCCATTTTGGGGGATACAGATGTAAAATTACCCATTTTGGGGGTTAAATGATCATTCCAGTTAACTCGATGTGGTTTGAAGCAGTAAACGAGGAGCCCTCGTTCGATCCTGGGCTTGAGTTACTGTCTGTGTGAGTTTTCCGTTTTGCATGTTCTCCCCATGTCCATGTTTCCTGCAGGTTCTCTGGCTCCCTCCCACCTCCCAAAAACATGCAGGTAGGTGGATTGGTGACTCTAAATTGGGCCTAGGTGTACATGTTTCCCTGTGGGGGGGTTGGATGTAAAGTACATTGCCTTACAAAGACAAATCTTTGTATTTTTATCAGTAGTTTACGTAAATAGCTTTACCACACCATCCACGTGTACAATCCTTATCTTCACTATAGCAAAAGTGTAACTGTGTACACATAAAGAAAATTTATGACTAATGAAATGGATGAGCTTTGAGTACTTGTAGCTTTAATTACAACTTGGTATGAAATCGAATAAAATCGCTCTTGCTTATTGGAATCCCTAGGGATTTGTGCTTTATTGAGTGGATGTGGCAGAGAGAGAGGTTTCTGAGAGCTTCCGTACAGACAGCAGGCTGTTTTCCTGAGCTCTGAAGCCCGTTCCAGCTGTTCCGCCTGAGTTTGAAGGATAAACACCTTGACAGGCTGTTCTGCCATGGGCGCTATGACCTTATTATCTGAAATTTGAGTCGCTTGTGCAAGTTTACGGTTGAAACCTGTGACAGTGCTGGAATCCTGAAGCACGCCCTGGTAGATTTTTCTTGTCTTGTTTAACATCTTCACTGGCATGTTGTACTAGTATTTCTGTGTGCAGCAAGAATTTATTTTTTATTATTAGTGCCACGAGTCTTGCATGGGCAATTTACTAGGTGTCAGCTGACCAAATTGATCTAGTTGGGTGTTAATTGGCTTAATTAAATGTTTTGGCTCGATGATCAGTCAGAGCGCCGTTGTGTTCGGCTCTTAATTGGGGCAGGAATTGATCTAAATTGATTTGCCATCTAACATTAGTGTAAGTAAGATGTTTGCTTTAATGCATACAAAAGTTAGCAAACACACACACAGCAATCAGTTGTTGCCTTTGCCTTTTGTGCCTCCCTGAAGTGAACACAGGTGTCCTTTTCATCTTTAATGCTTTTGTCATTGGTATTTAAATAAAGTGAAACTTGTAATAAATGCACAATTGGGACGCCGCACTTTAAAATCTGCTGCATTTACATTTATTAATATACATTTTGCCAGATGCTTTTAATGAATGTGACTTACAGAATCTAATCTAAGCATGGTGATAGAGCTGAGGGATTTGAAGGTTAAGGACTTTATTAAAGGATCGAACAGTGACTCTGTGGCAGGTCTGGGATCTGAACTTGTAACCTTCCAATTATTAGAAATGAGCTGTAGCTGCTGAGCTACCTAATATCCTGCGATTTTAACACACTTTACAGTTCAGCTGCAAATAAAGATGTGAATCCAGCCTCGGTTAAAATGAATGGTCATAGTGGCATATTGGGGGGGACTGTGCAATTGATTACGGTGAAATTGAGGGCGGGGTTTTTCACTCTCTGTAGTGCAGAAGCTTCTTATTTTCAGCCTTATTCTAGCTAACTATGGCTTAAAACATTGAGGAAACCGGGCAAAGTACAGTACAGTGCAAATTATGCATCTCAAAATTTTACTACTACTAAAACGGACCTTCAGCTTGCATTTAAACCTGAAATTTGTGAGCAAAAAAACAAAATATTAGCCAGACTTTGTAAGTATAAGATACTGAGTTCAGCGAGTGGGTGGGCCCTTTTACAGGCTTCACGTGAAATGAAGTCACGTGACTCAGATGGAAAGTGTGCATTATTCTGTGATTACCTGAGGGGTGATATTTCACTATTTTGAATAAGTGCGCAAATCTGGCTTAATACAGCGACAGTGATTTTTCTACTGTTGCCATAATGACAACAACACACATGTATATAAATATCCAAAAATAACACTCTAATCTTTACTGTTTGTATGAGGATCAGATTTGTGGAGTTGCCTAACAGAATTGAGAAAATTACACAGCCGAGGGCTGAGATTTTTTTTGTCAAGGTCACAAAAACAATAAGCAGCTCTGAGTCATTGAGAGATCAGTCCCTGTCCGTTTCTCAGGAATTTGAGTCCTCAATCTGTCAAAAATCACCAACATTCATATCACTAATGTATCAGAGACAGCAGCAATGTTCATCACTGAATTTTTTTGCACACTGGGAAGCAATTTAATTAATTAATTCATTAATAACTTGTTTCAACCTGCTGTTTTTTTTTTTCCCGAACACTCTTTCACTATTGAGAGGCTTTCCAACAGCTGTAAGAAAATGTCTTAGCGCACAGAAAACCGATCCTCCCTTCCCACACATTCACAGACAGTTGGAGCGGAGCATGCCCAATATTTTTATGAACTGCGTTGACTTGGCTACAACGACGCATAAATCACCCGCTGTGTCATTAATATACATAGATGTCAATAGGAAACGCATGGGTGAAAGAAATATGGCTGCCCTCAGTAACGCCAGGACTGAAAAATGGAGTGCTCATGAGAGACGAGATGAGGGCAGGGGGACGAGACTCCTGGATCTGCAGTGCCCCCTGGTGTCAGGACACGAGACTGCAGGGAGACTTCAGACAGGGAGAAAGCCTAAAGCAGATAAAATATCAGAGCAGGTGATTCAGATCAGATAGTGGAGGAAATGGCACCAAGAAAGTAGCACACACGAGAGCAGACTTTCAGTGCTGATATTTCTGTCTCTTTTTTAGACCAATTATTGTAACTTTAGATTACACACGCACACACATGTACACAAACACACACATACACTCACACTTAGATGCTATGCTGTGAAATGTCAGATCAGTAGAGATTATTTGGAGAAATGTTTCATAGGCATCATAACCAGATATACCCTGTGTGTCCATGTGTGTGTCCATGTGTGTGTCCGTGTGTGTGTCCGTGTGTGTCCGTGTGTGTCCGTGTCCATGTGTTTGTGTGTGAGGGCTACTTAGGCTTTTAGAGTCAGGTCAGGGGCAGCAGGAGCATGAATTGTGCAGTTATGGCTGATCTGATCTCAGCTTGAGAGTATTCAGATCCTCATTCAGCATTTGGTGCATCACACACACAGACACACTCACACACTCTCTCTCTCTCTCGCTCTCTCTCTCTACCTATCACACACTTCACAATCTGCCTCAATATAGCAATCCTAACCGTTTTAACCGATTTCAGATCAACTTGTGAACTACAAAAGAAATGGCACCAGTTGATTTTATTTGTTTGTCTCTCTCTCACTCTTTCTTTCTCTGTTGTACTTTCTCGCTCTCTCTCTTTCTCTCTCTCTCTCTCTCTCTCTCTCTCTGACTGCCTATCTCTATCTTCCCCTTTTCTCACTTTTTGTATTTCCCTCAGTTGATTTTTGATTTTCAATTTAATACTATAGTCTACTACCACTACTATTATTACTACTGCTGCTAGTAATACTACTACTACTAATAATAATAACAGCAAACATATCAATAATCAGATAACTAACAGAAGTAATGATAATAAAAATACTACAGTAACAGCACACATGAATGTGTTTAAATGTACAAACTAAGCTGATTATTAGCTTCGTTTTATATATTTTTGTTGGTTGGTTGGGAATAAAGCTTCACAGTTACTGTCCATGACAAGTAAAAACAATTAAAGTAAGTATTTATTTGGGAGATTTCTATCCTGATTTGTTTTGAAAAAGAAAAAAAAAGTCTTTAATACCATTTATCATAGTATGCTCTTAACATGAACACTTCTGATAACATAAGGAATTCAGATAAGCATAAGACAATATTAGTTAATGTTTGTAATTTTATTATTAGCATCCATGAAAAGACACTCAGTGACAATAGTAGTAACAGTACAGCACTCCTACCCCCCCCCCAACTGTGTGTGTATTTGTGTGTGTAAACAGCATTAGCGCATCTTGCTCTTGATCCTACTGATTAGCACACATCACAGAAATTAATCACATCTCGCTCTACTCAAGTAGGCACTGTAGGTTATTTACATGACTAGCCATTATGAAAAAGGTTTTCGCGTGTGTTTTTGAAGCGTGCACTCCTGAGCGTCTACTTCTATGCGTCCTCACGGACAGGAATGTAAATCATTGTTGCATTATGTGACTGTAATCTGTTTAGTAGCTTTTGAGGGATTATCCTAATCCCGTACCTGACTGCGGCCCGATTGATAGCGCTAACCTTGGCCTCTCACATTATATTTTCCCTTTCCCGGATTCTCACAGGTTTGAAGCTCAATTTCTCCTGTCTGCTTTTTCACAAGGACTTTGTATAGCCACACTCCTGTTCTTATCTCCGTTAGCAAGCTGCAGAACCTTCCAGACACACGGGATCATATTGTTGTTTTATGCTCCTTGTTATTTGTGGATGGAAACAGGATATTGTTGAATCTAGGCATTTAGTTGTGCCATCCCAGACAAGGTTTTTCTATGCACCTCTGTCACGCTGCTTACGCGCTTACCCAGCGTCACCGTGATGCCGGTGTATATATAAACTTTCTTTTGTGTCTGTTTTGCTAGCAGTTTTATTGTGCTTCTCAGTGTTTATCCATCTTCATCTCTCTCTGTCTCTCTCTCGCTCTTTTTTTTTGTTAGGTCGAGGCCATCCTGGTGAATATCTTTGGCGGGATTGTGAACTGTGCCATCATCGCTAACGGCATCACTAAGGCCTGCAGAGAGCTGGAGCTCAAGGTGCCCCTGGTTGTCCGGCTGGAAGGTTAGTGTGTGTGTGTGTGTGTGTGTGTGTGTGTGTGTGCGCTGACAGGTTCTGATTTTGTTGAGTGAAGCATGTTCTTGCGTCAGTTACACAATATAATACTTTACCTGATGTTAGCTAGATAGCTTGTTAGCAATCTTGGCTCCTGGTTTTGATGATACAGTAAAAAAAATTTACTTAACAGTAGCTTGGTGGCTTGAGAGCAATGATGGCTTCTTGTTTTATTTACACAAAAAAAATCTAATCTTATCTAGCCAGATTGTTAGCATAAAACTGTTTACGTAAGCTTAGTTACACAATAGAATGGTTCATTTAACATTATCTAGGTGAGTCAGCTTGCCATTGAACATTGCTACGGGGTTTTACCTAACGTTAGTTTTGTAGGTTGCTTGCACACGTCTCCTAATTTTAATTACATAATAAAATAATTTACTTAACGTTGTTTATGTGGCAACTTACTATCTACAACTTACTAAATTCAAATAAATGCTGCTTAGCCAAACAGGGTCCCTGGAGGACTAGTGGTTAGGCTACAGTGCTCTCACCACTGCAGCCCGGGTTTGATTCCCGGCCAGGGGGTTGTGTGCAACAGTGCGCTCTCAGTGCCGGTCCCAAGCTTGGATAAAATTGGGGAGGGTTGTGCTAGGAGGGGCCTCCGGCATAAAAATTGTGCCAAAATCAAATATGCAGACCAATGATCTGCTGTGGCGACCCCTAACGGGAGCAGCTGAAAGAGGAACAACAACAACAACTAGCTGGCTTATCTTAATGCAGTGCTGCATTTAAATAGATGGCTAGTTTAGCTGATCTTGCTAACAGTTATGTCTAATTAAAACGAGTATTTTAAGCACTTTGTCAGGCAGATGGTTGTCATATCACCAAGCTTGCGATTTACAAATTAAATTTAATGAAACTGGTGGCATTTTGGTGCAGCAGGTAATGTTGCTGCCTCACAGCTCCTGGGTCCCCAGTTTAATTCTGAGCTCAGGTTACTGGCTATGTAGAGTTTCACATGTTCTCCCCATGTCCATATGGGTTTTCTTCATGTTCTCCGGTTTCCTTACACATCCTAAAAACAAGCCAGTAGGTGGAAAGGCTACTCTAAATTGCCCCTAAGTGTGCATGGTGCCTGTGATGGACTGGTGTGCTATCCAGGGTGTATTCCTGCCTCATGCTCACTGTTCCCAGGATACCTGGAGCACTGACTAGGATAAAGTTGTTACTGACAAGGAATAAATTTAATTTGAATTTAGCTCTTCCCATCTTGACCCACCCAGCACAATCTGGTTGTGCGTGTTGGGAACTATGACCATAATTCCATTCACAGGAACAGTTTTCTTAAACAATGCTAGTTATACCCAGCTAGCAGTCTGTCAGGAGGCAGCCAAGGGGTTAGCTGTTGCTAAATGCTGTGTCCTCACATAATAATGTTTTCATCACTGTGCTCATTATAATCAGCAGAAACTTTTCACAGGGGCTGACTTTGGACTCCCCAACTTTCACCCACACGCAAGAGGTACCACACAAGGGAGCATCATTAGCATGCATTACACATTGTAACAGTCGTTAGCACTGGCAAAAAGAACGAAGGAGATAGCCGCTGATTTGTGACCTCTCACCTGGGTATGCTAATGCTAGGTGCTAGCGAACGCAGAGCACTCCGCCTGCTCCGGCTCATTGTTAGTATAATTGGCACAAAATAGCAGAGTCATGCTGCCTGCTAGCACATTAGCTTGCTGAGAGACCCTCTACCTCCATGGAGAGCAGGAGCTACAGAAAGATTAGTTCTGACTTTGCTTTCAGTGAGCCTGATAAACTCGATATTTGACATTTAAATATGAGCTGTTAGATATCTTGTTTTTCTTACCTTGCTGCGTTGGCATCAACAGGGCTGTATCCATGTTCCCAGGGTAATATCTTCCCGGAGTTCAAAACATTCTTATATTTTCAAATCTAATTTTAAAAATGGTGTGTTCAAATCTACCTTCCATCCAGCTAATTTAACAAATATGGTTTTAGGTATTACTTATTAAACATACAATGTCAGACTATGTAGAGTGGAGTTAATGTTATATTCATGATATATGAGATTTATACTACATAGGACTTAAAGTTGGGCTTGGGGAGTAGTGTTTTCAATCTGGGAATACTGGGCCCTGGAAACCTAAGACACTGGAAATATGTTACTCTAGGAACATGGTCCCTTGGGACCCTGGTGCCAGGAAACCCAGACTCTGGGTCCATAGCAGCCTTGGAAATATCAGCCCATGGGAATATGGGACTTTTGGATTCTAGAACTCTGGTAAGATTGGGGCCTGGAAACATTGGACTTTGAGATCATAGGAATCTGGGAACATAGGACCCTTGGAAACATTGGACTTTGGGAATATGGGACACTGGGATTATATTACTCTGGGACATATGGTCCTGGAAACATTGGATCCTGGTAATCTAAGGTCCAAGAAATATTGGGAACACAAGATTCTAGAAATGTATGCTTCTGGAAATATAGGACCCTGTAAACACAGGGTTCTCAATTCACAGAACCCTGGAATCGTTGGACCTGGGAACAGAGGATACACCCAGGACACAATGAAAATAGGAACCTTGAGAGCATAGGACCCTGGGGAACAAATTACCGTTGGGAACAAGCTTGAAACATAGGGGGCTGGGAACACAGGACCCTAAAAACAAGATGGGCCTAGGATACACAACAGTGGACAAAAGGAACGTAGGAACCTTGAGAACACAGCAATCTGGGGAACATGGGAACCTTGAAACATAGGAGTCTGGGAACACTGGCACCTAGAAGCAAGGGCACCTGGCCACATTGGTGTCTGGGACCACTGGACCATTGAGAACATAGGACCATTAGGAACATTGAGGCATGAGAACATAGGACCATTGGAATCATAGGGAATTGGAAAATAAGGGGTCAGTGAAAATAGGAATGATCCCACATGAGTTTGTTATCTAGCTTTTGCAGTACATATCAGATAGAGGACTCTAGGGAACCTAAGTGTGATTCATATCAACAGTTGGGTAGTAAACCTCTGTACCTTGAAAGAGCCTCTTAGAGTAGATATGGATAATGTACTGAATCATAAATCAATCAGAAATATGGAATAACCTGGAGTAGCTACTTTAGTTTGGATTTGTATTTCCAACTGAGAATTTGAGGTCTGAGGTCTATGGTGTAGAGCCTCCACGGGGTACCTCAGCAGCACCTCTCAAACTGAAGCAATAAAGGTCGCGTTGAGTTCAAAAAATGATTTGGCTAGTGAAAGATGCTTGATGTTTGTGCGTGTGTGTCTGCATGGTGCAGAGAGATCGATAGCCGTGCCTGTCTCTCAGTGTGGGCTCTGATCATGGCTGACAGAGTGCTATAAAATGGTTCCTCAGTCTGAGTTTAGCTGTATTAGATGGCCATTGATTTCCACCTGAGACATCACACAACCTGTTTGACTTGTGTGTCTTGATCTTTGTGTCTGTTTGCATATGTCCCTACAAGCAGGTGCCTGTCTGGACGTTTGTCCGCCTTTTATATCTCTTTACTTATCTGTATATCCTTGGCTTAGCATCAGCAAACCAAACATGCATTTTGGTTGTTTTGACCTCATAGTTTGTTTTTCCAGTCCGCTAGCTGAGACCTCACACACCCGCTGCTGCTGGGAAGAGGCATGGTAACCTAACACCAGACCTGCCTTCATTTATTTACTTCCATTCCGGTTGAAAAAAAAAAGGAACTACAAGAGATAATATTAGCCGTAACAAGAAATAGCACACGGCTAGCATGGCAAAGACTATTCTTGTCATGCTGAGTGTTCATGTTTGAGGTTTTCTGATGTAGAAGTTCTTGATGTTGAAATAGAACATGCCTCAGCTTTTGTCAGCACAGCTCTGCCATACATGACTCAAACCATCTAATTACCAAGTACCTCAAGCTGAAACAAGTGAATTTTCCAAGGTTGTAACGCTTCAGGACTTAATTTAATGATGGACCTTAGATTTCCTTTTAGGAATTTAAATCATTTAAAATGGTTTGCCGTGAATCTTTGTTAATTGCCATGAAGGGTGGCATCAAGAAACCTTGTGTAGATTGCACCGTCTACTCTGACCCATACAGTAACCCACTTCCATGGGTTCTACAAGTCAAGCTTGTCAACATGAAAAAAACCACAGTAAAGATAAAATAGGCAACTTTGCATTTATACTTGCAATTAGTTGTCTTGTTTTAGTGTGTTCATGAAAAAAACAACTTTTGATATGTCTGTGCATGCGAATCCATTCGTCCAATTAACTTAAAGTATCAAAAAAAAAATACAAACTGTTTAAGATCACTGTTTTAAGCTGGTGGATGCTTTTCAAATTCTTCAAAAATAGTACTAACTAAGAATTGTTTAAGAAATTCTACCTCACATGTTGCAAGAGCAAACATGATAAGAATGAAAATTAAAAACCTGTTCTGTATATAAACAAAATCAATATATTAGCAATCAATTAATAAATTGCTACATTATACAATGAAACATGCAATGAAAAGTATTTAATATTAAAATTATTAGTAGTTAATAGTCAATAAAAAAAATTACATCTAATGTTAGTGAATTATCTAACTTTAGTCTGTTATTAGACTGATATTAGTTTATTACGTTGAATTAAGTAATGAGCTCAAAAGTTGCACTGACAGTTAAAGTCTGATTAATTGGGTAGCCCTAGTAATAACCTTGCTATACTGTATATTTAATCTACGCTATCTACATAATCTTAGTTATTTCCAATGTTTTAGGTGTATATAAGTATAGACTATAGACTGAACTTTTCCTGGTAGTGTTTTAAATATGATAATTCTTTTTTTTGGATTGATGAGGATTTGGAGTAGGTCTCTGGCAGCACCTAGTGGTGGGATTTGAGTGTGATCCTCGAATGGTGTGAGCCCCTAACATTGTGTGTACGTAGGTGTGTGTGCGTTTATTATTGAAGCGGTGGTTGGGCTTTTTTTTTTTTTTGGGGCCTTTTTTTTTTTTTTGACAGAGAGTGATACATCAGAGAGTGATGAAGCTTTTTAGACATACAAGATTTCTGATCCTTTTCAGTTTGTGTTTGTTTCTGCACGTCCTCTGTGTCTCCTCACACTATCGTGTAGGAACGGAGAGCAGCAGACACTCAATACCGAGCACACACACCCCAGTTCGCCCTGTTCCTCCGCTAATGAAATTATCCGATTGATTGTTTGGTGCTGCCCGGTGCGGGAGACGTGTTAGAAATGAGTCGTTATGTGAGCGGACAAAGGCGGTGAAATATCAGTAGTTAAGTGGTGCTGTAATTGAATTCCTTCTGAAACTGCTATTGATTAGAGAGCAGATACCATCATAATTATACTGCAGGGAGAAAGAGAGACCACACACACACACACACACACACACACACACATTTATGCTGCATTCCTATCACTGTGGGGACTTTCAATTTTCACAAAAACCTAAAAATATAAAACACTTTAGACACTTATAACATGTATACCTATGATTTTAGGTTCCCTGGGTCCTCAAAAAGTGCGAGCACACACACACACACACACACACACGCATACACACTGAATCTTTAGTGAGGCATTGCTGTCATTGTGGGGACCTTTTGATTACCACAAATGGCTAAATATATTCACTAATAACACATGCGTTTATATGTGTACATATACAAAATCACACATACAAACACACATATCTGGGCATGTATTCCTATTTTTATGAATACCGTTAGTATTCATAAAGGGTTGAAACCTACACATGGACACACACCCACACACACCTTTGTTATGTATTTCTGTCCTCACAAAGGGGAACAAATTTTCTGAGACTCACATTCACTCACACAATATATTCTTGTCATTATTTAGTTAAAATACTGCTCATACACACATGGTGTATGTATTCTTATTACTAGGAAGACCACTGGCCCTCATAAACGGCTAAAAATCTGTGTACACACAAACACACTTTTCATGTATTCCTATTACTATGGGGACATTTGGTCCTCATAAGGCACTAGAATGGCCTTGTGAGGCACTAAAACCTACACACATGTCATGGATTTCTGTTATTGTGGGGACATTTGGCCTTTAGAGTAGGCTAGAGACACACACGAGCGTACACACACGTGTGCGTGTGGACATGTTCTATCCTCCCTAAAGCTACACTCTCACCTGTGAAATCAGAAAGTCTGCACATCGCCAGCTGCTCACCTCATTCCCTCATCACACACACACACACACACACACACACCAATAATAACAGAACACTTTATCTCATACATGCAAAAATAAAAAACGGAGCACACTTCCTTTTGTATTTGCTCCTCCTCATGCCCTATAGTCTCTCTCTCTCTCTCTCTCTCTCTCTCTCTCTCCTCCTCCCATCAGTCATCTCTTGAGAGTTTTTTAAGTATTAGCTTTGACTCTGTATGTTGTGTCAGGGTAAGGAGCGTAGGGAGAGATTTTGTCAGGTTATAAACTCTGTGTAGAACCCTGAGGGCAGAAGGGCAGTCCTGGAAGACCGCCTGATCAGAATCACACTGAGCGAGCACACTAGGGCCCTCGGCAGCTGGGCCCGATATGCACCGCGGCCAATGGAACAAGACCTCTGACTTTTAGCCAATGAAATGAGACCTCTGACTTTCAGCCAATGGAACGAGCTGCCCCCGTTGCTTCTCCTGCCAGTGGTGCGGCACCACTCCATTTTCAACGCTGCTGCCTTTCTAGGGCAGAGAGGACAGAGTTCGGTCAAGTCTGTTCAGTGCTTTGAAATCCAGGCCCTGACAAGCAGGATTTAAAGAGAACACACAGCTTTACAGGATGAAATGTTTTTTTTTTTAAAAAAAGGGGGGGGACAGAAGTAGGGGTGTGTGTGTGTGTGTGTCTGTGTGTGTCTGTGTGTGTGTGTGTCTCTCTCTCTCTCTCTCTGTGTTTGGGGGGGGGGGATGGGGGGGGGGGGGGGGGGGGATGGGGGGGGTCACTCTGTAGGCCAAATGTTCCCACAATAATAGGAATACCTGACAATGTGTGTAAGTTTTGTGAGGACCAAAATTTCCTTTAGTAATGTAGGAATGTGTGTGTGTGTGTGTGGCCCACACTGAAGACCAAATGAACCTACAATAATAGCAATACATGACAATGTGTGTATAGATTTTTAGTGCCTTTATAGGACCAGATGTCCCCATAATAATAGGAATTAATGATATATGTGTGTGTGTGTGTGTGTGTGTGTAGGAACCAACGTGCAGGAGGCTAAGAGGATCCTGTCTGAGAGTGGGCTACCTATCACCGCAGCCAATGACCTGGACGACGCAGCCAAGAAAGCAGTGGCCGCTATCGCCAAGAAATAACACACACACACATACACACACACACACACACACACACAGCCTTAGTTGAACCTGTTTTTCACCCCATGCAAACCTGTCTGTCAATCAGACAGTAGGCTCTTCCTACAGAGCTGCTGGCAAATCAGACTCGTGCATTAGATTAGTGACGCCCTATTCAGATCATAATTAGACTAAACTCTATATTTTCTTGTTTTCTGACAAAAACCAGGCCGCGCTTGGGACCGAACTCATCCCTAACAGTGATCGATAAGTCATTCACTTGTTTATTTCAAGTGCCACTCATCACCACACTCATCACCACTCTATACCATTTGTGAATTAATTCACTTTGCTTCTTATTTAATTGTCTGGATTTTTGTTTTTTCTGATATTATGTTGATATAATGTTTGCATTCTGCATTGCTGAGACAGGAAGCTATGCCTTATCAGTGTGACTGCATCTGCATGCTTACCTGAGATAGTGATCACACAACGAAACACATTATTATCTCACTGCACACAATCGAACGCTCTCTGATGCTTATCATTAGCACTGTGAAATGGGTTGCAAATCCTGGTATGGATTTCTTAAGCTGCTTATAGTGTGAACATCAGCACCGTTGCATCTGCTGGAACTTCTTTTAATAGGAAGTAAAGCAGGCGTCAAGTAAAGCAGTCTGAGGCCACTACCATGAACTATTCTTATTTCATCACTTGTGAGGAAATGTATAATTAGACCAAATTTTCTTATTTTGAAAAATCATTCCACCAGTCTTTCCTAATTTAAATCAAAAAGTGTGTTTTTATTGACTGAAAGGAGAAGCGATGAGAACACAAAGCGCTAATACTGAAATGACTGATGATAATTAACACTGTGTTAGGCGTGTACGTGTGTTAATATTCGACTGAAAAATAGCATCATGATGATTCGGAAGCATGAAACAAGCCGGATGTTCAGAATGAACTGATTTGAATTTACTTCTCAAACCTCTAACAGTGATAGGTCTCAGTGGATAAATAATATCAACTGAACTGAAAATGTGTCACATTTTTACAGACAGAAGAACTCAATTGTTTTCATTTTGTTTCACTGTTTGCCAGAATTCAGGAACATCTGATGTGTTTCCGCAAACCACCACAAATAAATCGTTCCATTTGAGGATTTTTCAATCCTACTGTTCTATTATAAAAATTTACAAGTATTTATGGGTTAAAAAACACAAAGTTCAGTTTAACATTAACATTAACGTGTTCACACTAGCAAGTAATAAAGTGTCAGATGTAAGATCACGACGCAGTACCACAATTACACGGAGAAGAAGTGTGCGAATTAGAAAAATATTTTCTTATGAGAATTTGGATAAGCAACACCCACAAGCGACAATGTTAGCAGTTGCAACATGGCCACAAACTAGAGCGACATCTTGCGGCCGAACTGTTGCGCGGTAGTGTAACAGCAGTGAGACGTAGAACTGAGCCGAGTATGACACACAAGTCCAGGTGGATCTTAAACTGAACCGGATGCGGATCTATTCTGTAACTCCACGTGGCCTTGTTTTTTTCCTTGTCAGCAATCTGCATGATTTTCTCTGCCTTACAGAAAAGTGCTGTGTGAGTGATGAAGACAACACCATTTTCTTTCTTTTCTTTTCACGATTGTGTGTCATCACTTCATCCAGGATGTGCTTCAGGAGCATTCTGGCTTTCCCGTGCCTTTCATCGAGATGATTTAAAAAGCAGCATTGTCCATTTTTCTGTATTTCTTAATGTAATGAAACAAATTTGATGTAATTAAGCCCTTTTGTAATCATGACTATATTTTGTGAATTGAATTCTGTTTGAAATTTCTATCTCTAAAAACGATGCAATAAAACTCACCCCAAGATATTTATTCCTTGTTTAAAAATGTGTGTGTGTTTCATCCACTGTACTTCACCTGGATCATGAACCCCGGCGTTTTGCTCCGGAAGTCTCCGGAATGGGCTCGGGAGGATGTTCGGACGATGATGTCAATGCTTGAAGTTCTGACACTTGACGTATCAGATTAATAACTGACAAACGAGCGTCACCGGAGAAGTGCGTCTTAATACCACGCGCTGTGTTAATGATCACGGCAGTGTGTGTGCCCTTCGTGACTCGTGTATGAGTGTGTGTGTGTGAGAGAGAACGAGAGAGACTACGGCCGTGTGCTGAAATTCATCCCTGTCACAGGGCCGGAGCATTTGATGGATTATCTGTCTGGAGATCTGTGAGGACACCACGACTGGATCAAGTGCCCTGAGCACCAGATCTGCTGTCCTTATCTCTCTCTCTCTCTCTCTCTCTCTCTCTCTCTCTCACTCTCTCTCACTCACTCACTCTCTATCTCTCTCTCACTTTCTCCTGTTGTCTTTCTTTCTTTATTACTTTGCCCTCTTTTTCTTGTTCAGTATAAGAATGTGTTTATTCGCTGAATATATAGAGGACACAGGAACAAACATGTAAGTGCAATTTAACAAATACTAAAAGTAATGATCACGGTGAAAACATCAGGTACATCACTAAAGTGTTCTATATTACAAACCATTTAAATGATAAAGCAAGGGAATAAACCAAATATGAAGTTCAAAATGAAACCATAAGCTTTGCAGAAGTACTGTTTTCCAACAACAGCACCCCAAAGTGTTTTATTCCTCTTGTACTGCAGCAATTTAGCAACAATAACAAATTTTATTTAATAGCATTTCTTCCTTTTTTTAATCCATATCCAGCAGCAGCTAGTCGTTCCCTCCCCAGCCTCTTTTTTTATGTTAATGAGGAAAAAAGATGCAGTTTCTCATGTTAACAAGAAACTGGAAGCATAAACTTATCTGTCCTGAAGACTTTCCCATGGTGGAAAACGTAGCTAGAAAGTACTGACAGTGGAGACTCCTTTGATAAATGTTAAATAAACGCCCCTTAGAGAAAAAATACATATTTTAAATCCGCTAATATCTGCCATACAAATTCCTGCGTAAGTTGTGACTTTGAAGAAGTTTTCTGTTTCTCAACTTGCTGCTCCAAATACTGACACTAAAGACTCCTTCCATAAATGTTAAACTTCTCCTTACACAAAACGTCACCATATCGACAATTACACATTACTCGTTGTTAAAAAACGGTATTTTTAATCAAATTATCATTAGATTTAGCTATTATTGTAGATATGATAACATTACTGTAACTCTAAGATGCTAAAAATATGATGTAGTGTTTTTTTATTAATAAAACATTATCATCGCTGGCAAATTGCTGTTGTATAAGAGGAATAAAACACGCTTTGTGTCGGGTTGCATCATGCCGCTCCATTGTTGATTATTTTCCTAGAACAGAGTGTTTTGTTTGTGTAACATTATGTGTAGTAATAAGTAGGGAATTGACCTGGTGCAGATTAAAAGTAGGAATCTTTCTACATTAGATTAGATAAATTCTTCTACAAGAATTTAGAAATACATGCGTATAAATTCTGCCATCATCCTGTGAGTAGGTTCTGGTGGCTCCGTCTCTCCCCGGTGGTGTGATCCGGGGTTTTCCGCTCCTCTCAGACTCAGTCTCATTACCCCGCAGGTCTGGAGGTGACGTGCAGGCCGGCGCTAACGTAAATAGGAAAGATGGGTCAATAATTGCTTATTTCATGCCCTTCGTCGAGTGTGTCAAATAGTAGTGTGTTGATGGATTAGATGGCAAAGTTTCAGCCTTGTTAAAATATGCTCTTGTCTTGACATTGTGTAATTCAGAAGGCCGTGTGTGACGGAATATAAATGCGTGTGTGTGACTGAGAGTGTGTGAGCTGGCGAAGGTGGATATAGTGTGCTGAATTAGTGCAATAAAGACGATCTGATTGGCACTCGGAGTCTGCGTGAGGATCAAAATAGCCACTGAGGACTCGATCTGACTGAGGCGAAGTTACTTCCTGATCGCATTTTCACATTTTATTTCCTACGTTTCTGTTTTTAGTTGGAGCCTACACTACCATTCAAAAATTCAGATATACAGTATTTGCAGAGTGCATGTTTTTTACAGTATGTTAAATAAGAAATCAAACACGACACAATATGATGTTGTAAGAAAATAATCAATGACAGGATGGTGTGATGTGGCCCGACGTGAAGCTACACTGAGTTACCATCCTGAAGTTAATTATTTTCCTATAAGACCACATCCTAAACCCATTTACGACATCATACTTTAAATCCATTTATAGTTCCATTCAGTGTTGTGGAATGCCCATGTTCTTATTACATTATTTCAGCTATAAACAGACCTGAATGTTTTTTTTTCTCTCTCTCTTGAAGTTAATAAGACAAAAAAGTGCAGCTTGTCATGTTATTGAGAAGAGCAACACACACATTCCTTCATCCTGACAACTTTCCTGTGGCAGAAAACTTTAAAGCTTTACCTCAGATTGTTTCAAAGCACTAACACTGGAGACTCCTTACGTAAATGTTAAATAAATCTCTCCTTGCAGAAAAGTTCACACTCTTTTTTTTTTTAAATCCATAAAGCTTTAAAACCTTTGAGTAGGAGCACATGCTATGATTTAAGCATTAGCGTAATTGCAGTGTAGTGTTTTTATGGTAGGCATGCTACGCCTGGTCAACAGCCCTCTCTGAAATGCTGTTTTTAGGGGCAGTATAATAAAAAAAAAAGGTACAAAACCTGATATATTTTTAGTGATTGACTACTCAGAAAAAAAGCTATATACCAGTGCTGTTTGTAGCCCATCATATTTTTCTTTTTTTTTTTTGTTCCTAATTGTTTCTCATTCCAAAACATAATTCCTAATTTGTCATCTTTTTTTCCTCGCAGTGGTAATTGCAACACTTCCAAAGATGTCTTTTTCAGTTAGTGTGAAAAGCTTTCATTTCAGTCTAAGCAAGGAGACAATGAGGTCAAACCTTCCCTTTTAGCCAATCTTGGACATTTATTGTGTCATTTGGAAATAACAATGGCTGATGTATTAGCCAGCAGTACGCTGCTAAATTAAATGCAGTGATTGGGTTTGAGTGTGTAAACCAGAGGTCATGCAGCGTTTACGGGGGAGAAGCTGGACGCAAGTTATTACACACTTAAACTGGCTTTTTTTTAAATTGTGTTTTGTTTTTCCTGAGAATACTCGATGTCCTTGATTTTTGTTAGGTTGAATAATCAACAGTGTTGTCATGGGAGTGTCGAATGTGTTTTTTTTTTTATAAACTTAAGCTATTTATAAGCTTATAAGCTAATGAAGTCCATGTTTTACAGGAAGAATACATTAATCACTATATGCATTAGTGTGTTATTAATGTATCTACATGCGTTAGTGTGTTATTAATGTATCTACATGCGTTAGTGTGTTATTAATGTATCTACATGCATTAGTGTGTTATTAATGTATCTACATGCATTAGTGTGTTATTAATGTATCTACATGCGTTAGTGTGTTATTAATGTATCTACATGCATTAGTGTGTTATTAATGTATCTACATGCGTTAGTGTGTTAATGTATCTACATGCATTAGTGTGTTATTAATGTATCTACATGCATTAGTGTGTTATTAATGTATCTACATGCGTTAGTGTGTTATTAATGTATCTACATGCATTAGTGTGTTATTAATGTATCTACATGCATTAGTGTGTTATTAATGTATCTACATGCGTTAGTGTGTTATTAATGTATCTACATGCATTAGTGTGTTATTAATGTATCTACATGCGTCAGTGTGTTATTAATGTATCTACATGCGTTAGTGTGTTATTAATGTATCTACATGCGTTAGTGTGTTATTAATGTATCTACATGCGTTAGTGTGTTATTAATGTATCTACATGCGTTAGTGTGTTATTAATGTATCTACATGCATTAGTGTGTTATTAATGTATCTACATGCATTAGTGTGTTATTAATGTATCTACATGCGTTAGTGTGTTATTAATGTATCTACATGCGTTAGTGTGTTAATGTATCTACATGCGTTAGTGTGTTATTAATGTATCTACATGCGTTAGTGTGTTATTAATGTATCTACATGCGCAGTGTGTTATTAATGTATCTACATGCGTCAGTGTGTTATTAATGTATCTACATGCGCAGTGTGTTATTAATGTATCTACATGCATTAGTGTGTTATTAATGTATCTACATGCGTCAGTGTGTTATTAATGTATCTACATGCGTCAGTGTGTTATTAATGTATCTACATGCGTCAGTGTGTTATTAATGTATCTACATGCGTTAGTGTGTTATTAATGTATCTACATGCGTTAGTGTGTTATTAATGTATCTACATGCGTTAGTGTGTTATTAATGTATCTACATGCATTAGTGTGTTATTAATGTATCTACATGCATTAGTGTGTTATTAATGTATCTACATGCTTTAGTGTGTTATTAATGTATCTACATGCGTCAGTGTGTTATTAATGTATCTACATGCATTAGTGTGTTATTAATGTATCTACATGCTTTAGTGTGTTAATGTATCTACATGCTTTAGTGTGTTATTAATGTATCTACATGCATTAGTGTGTTATTAATGTATCTACATGCGTTAGTGTGTTATTAATGTATCTACATGCGTTAGTGTGTTAATGTATCTACATGCATTAGTGTGTTATTAATGTATCTACATGCATTAGTGTGTTATTAATGTATCTACATGCATCAGTGTGTTATTAATGTATCTACATGCATCAGTGTGTTATTAATGTATCTACATGCATTAGTGTGTTATTAATGTATCTACATGCGTTAGTGTGTTATTAATGTATCTACATGCATTAGTGTGTTATTAATGTATCTACATGCATTAGTGTGTTATTAATGTATCTACATGCATCAGTGTGTTATTAATGTATCTACATGCATTAGTGTGGTATTAATGTATCTACATGCATTAGTGTGGTATTAATGTATCTACATGCATTAGTGTGGTATTAATGTATCTACATGCATTAGTGTGTTATTAATGTATCTACATGCATTAGTGTGTTAATGTATCTACATGCATTAGTGTGTTATTAATGTATCTACATGCTTTAGTGTGTAATTAATGTATCTACATGCATTAGTGTGTTATTAATGTATCTACATGCATTTGTGTGTTATTAATGTATCTACATGCATTTGTGTGTTAATGTATCTACATGCATTAGTGTGTTATTAATGTATCTACATGCTTTAGTGTGTAATTAATGTATCTACATGCATTAGTGTGTTATTAATGTATCTACATGCATTTGTGTGTTATTAATGTATCTACATGCGTTAGTGTGTTATTAATGTATCTACATGCATCAGTGTGTTATTAATGTATCTACATGCATCAGTGTGTTATTAATGTATCTACATGCGTTAGTGTGTTATTAATGTATCTACATGCATTAGTGTGTTATTAATGTATCTACATGCGTTAGTGTGTTATTAATGTATCTACATGCATTAGTGTGTTATTAATGTATCTACATGCGTTAGTGTGTTATTAATGTATCTACATGCATTAGTGTGTTATTAATGTATCTACATGCGTTAGTGTGTTATTAATGTATCTACATGCATTAGTGTGTTATTAATGTATCTACATGCGTTAGTGTGTTATTAATGTATCTACATGCATTAGTGTGTTATTAATGTATCTACATGCGTTAGTGTGTTATTAATGTATCTACATGCATTAGTGTGTTATTAATGTATCTACATGCGTTAGTGTGTTAATGTATCTACATGCGTTAGTGTGTTATTAATGTATCTACATGCATTAGTGTGTTATTAATGTATAATAATAATTTAGTTTCTGTCACATGGCTGAATTCTTGAATCTGTTGGTCAGAAGGTGCAGGGCAAATACTATCCTAATACGTCGTTCTAATACGAACAAGCACATGAATATTTTAAGCAGATTTAGTTTTTTAAATTGTTTTTCTCTACGAGTTTTTTTCCCTTTAGGAGGCGTGTATTTAACATTTATGGAAGGAGTCTCCAGTGTCAGCGCTTTGTAACTTCAGATTGGCTGCATTTTTTTTGTCAGATTTGCTCTCTTGGTCTCTGTGGCATCGCCAGGGTTCAAACTGTAAAGCTTTTCTGTTGCACTACACGGGAGGTAAGAATGATTTGCTTTCGGTATTAAGACAAAGAATACGTATGTCTATCTTCTACATCTTTACACCTTTCACATATTTAGTTATATTAATCTTTTACATTTTTTTTACATCATAGTCTTACATTCCATCGCTGCTATTGGTGTGTGTACACGTTCCTGACATGCACCTAGCTCTCTTTCTGTGTATGTGTGTGTGTGTGTGTGTGCATTATTCTCCACTACACGCAACTGCTTAATGAACCTTCATTAATTAAAAGAGGGAGCAGCAGAGGCGCGGGCCGTGTCTTCTCAAATATCTGTTTGTTCTCTTTTGTTGGATCGACTCTCTGCTCTGCGCCGGCTCTCTGACAGTGATGTGTTTGCGAGGCCTCTGAGCTTTTCCCCACATAAAAGCTTCAGGAAAGAGGAGAAGCAGCTGATGACTGAACGCTAATTAAACGCTCATTGCGCTCGCGACCTCTGCAGAAGCCGCGCTAATGAAAACAGGAGCCGTTCTCTGTAAAATGGCCCAATAATGAGATAGTGATGCATCCTGGCACAGTTCACAGCAGGTGTGGGGATGATGCAGAAACACACACACACACACACACACATCCCCAAATGCTCCACTGCTCCCCAGTGTATTCTTGTCATATAGAGAGACTGAGTAGGGGAATGACATGATGCGCTGCAGAACTTTTCCACACATCTGTGTCAGTTTGGTGAACCCAAAATCCTCAGTCCCAAAATCTGTAGCGACCCAAAAACCTGCTACAGATTACAGATACATAAATATTTATGTATTTATAAGCAAACACTTTCATTCTCTAACTCTACATCTACACGATAAATAAAAAACATGTAGTGTGTGGCCAGTAAAGGCCTCAGCATACTTCATGCAGAGACTAAGTTTGATTGGCTTCCATGAACAATAGAATGTAATTGCTGAGGAAACCACCATTGTTCAGAGGCATTGCTTGCTGTGTCATACACGTGGCAGCTGGGCAAACTTCACGGACAAACAATCTACACATCCGAGCCTATGAGTGGCTGCTACATACGAGTGCTACAAACAAATGACTTTGAGGAGTGGCAGTCTTCTTCCTCTAGGAGGCTCCTGTGTGGCACAACAGAGAATCCCGAAGATGCAACAGCCAGTCGTGGCAAAGGGAAAAATTCCCTGTGCTCTCTGGGTGGGAGGAGCATACATACTCCATCTCCCCTGTCAATCACAGTGGCACTAGCCAATCACGGGTGTCTTTGAGCTCATGTATGCAGAAGAGGGCAGATAGCACTTTCCGCCGAAGTGTGTTAGCTGCCCTGAGACGCACCCTGAACTGCAGTTTGAAAGGATGCAGTTGGTTCGCTTCAAGTGTCTTGATGGGTTAGCCTTCACGCACCCCGATTGGTAGCTGTCGTATGAGAGGGGAGAGCTGGCTGGTGGGTGGGAATTGGCAAGTGACCAAATTGGGGAGAAAATTGGGGAAACGATAAAAAAAAAATCTTCTTAGTGTAGTTTTCACCGGTGTCACCTGCAGTACTGGAGCACTCGTACCTGATGGCCAATATGAAACTGCAGAGAATATGTAAGCTCGTCTGCAAAGCTGGCTTCATCTTCGTGCAGCTTTTATATTTGTATATAAGTATGCTGAGGCTTTCGTCAGCTTTCAGAAATTATGGTTCTTTCTGGTTCATTTCTCATTAAACACTATGCAGTTCTTGCAGAATTTGTGAAAGTATATATCCATGTGTCATGGAGACCTGGCTGGGATTTGACCCCACAACCTCCCGACCTCAGGCAAACACAACATCTCACCCAAAGTGGGCAAGAGAACCTCAAAATACATTATTAGTGTGGAAGTGCTAAAAAGATTTGAACTTGTACTTTGATTCTTGGAGAACAGTTGTTGTCTTTAAGTTCTCAAAGTCTGAGATTGAGATTTTTTTTCTGTAACAGAAAGCTGCAGGTAAGAATGCAATAAAGTAAGTGATTACATCACCACCACTTATTTAATAACCAAACATCAGTTTATTATATTGGTCATAATATTGCGTACTAATACCTTTATGCGAGACTTTCCTGCATGTTATTGCTAATACCCTTCAGGCTCCATAACTCCTTATGGCTACCTCACTGTGGCTTTGGGATTTTCTCGTGGTGCCTCATGCTCCATGTTTGCATAGTTGCATACTTGCAGCTTCAGTGCTCATAATCCCTAGGAAACTGGCTGGGTGTCGACTCAACAACCTTCAAACTGAAAGGCAAGTCACAGGATCTCACTTTAACTGTTATGTTTACTTTTTTTCTCAGATTATTAGCATAAAAGATGAAATTGAATTTGAACGTGCAAGCTGATCTTTCAGGATACAGGACACAACTTCGCCAGAGGAGAATGACTGCAGGAATGGTATTTTCCAGTTTGGGGTAATTTCATAGCTTAAATAGATGGTGGAGAAGTTATTTTCTGGGGTTTTAGCTCCTGTCCCTTGTGTAGCTTCATTCTGTGTATGAAATGGATAAATGTAAACTCCAAATTATTGGTCATTTTCTTCTTAATACCTAGAACCTCCCAGGCATTCAGATTTAGCTAAACTGTCTTATTCTTCGTACACTCCTACGAAAAAAAAGGCTTCTTGAAAGGTTCTTTAAGGATTTGATGGGCAATTAAGGGTTTCCGATCCTCCTCAGTGGTATTACTTGGAACTCTAGCTGTTAGAAAAGCTTATTTGGATGGTTCTACATAGAAACTACGTAGAGGGACAACCAAAGTTCAGAAATTCTGCAGTTCTGAGCACAACCGACACCACATTCATGTTTTGAGTTCACGTCATGACATCATGGATTTGTTTTGATATTAGTCTTGTCTCCACCCCGTCCTGTCATTAGTGTATTTCCGGTGATTAGGTGATTAGGTGATTATGTTCACCTGCTCTCTGTTTACATCTTGATGAGTTTGTCTGCTGTTTCTGTATTTCAGTGTGAAGTCATATCATGCATTTTTGTATTGTAACTTTCCTATTTCTCTGTGTTGTATATTTTTCCCAGTTTCCTGTTGTGTACACGTGTTTTGACCCATGCTCCCAACGTTGACTATGATTCTTGGATTTCCCAAAATAAATATCATGTCGAGTTTATGCACCTGCATCTTGCTGCTACTCACCGCACCTCACAACACATTACACCACGTCACAATTTTCTACCTATGTGCACTTTCACCATCAGATGTTTGATGGATTTGTCTTCAGGCACTTTGTACATCCTACCTAAATCTGCAAATCCAAAATTGTATTTAATAAAATACACCTGCCAAAGAAGCCACTGGACAAGATTAACGAACAGAATCTGGTCACGTGGAGTACCGAGCTGAGTAACTACAATATGGCATTTTACTAAACAAAGACAAACACACACATTCACACAGTCACAATTCCAGAAAGAGGAAGGTGACTTTCCCGCCACTTTGCTCGCCACACATGCAGGCTTGTGTAATCTTTTTACCCTCTTGCCCTCGAGCCCAAGGTGACTGTGCGAGCCCGGAGTTGTCACGCGCTATTGGGATCAAAGTGAGTTTGACTGGAACACTCCAGGGGCAAAGGGAAACGGCGGCTTGTTTTGGAGCAGATCGGTGAAGGAGAAGATGGAGGCTGCAGATGGGACACGCGGGCCAATGATGATGAAAGTGATGAAGTTTGGCATCCTCGTCTGTGATGAGAGCTCCCTCTCCACTCTGCAGCTTCATAAGAGAACGCTGCTGGAATAAGGAGCGTATTTGACCAAGTAATATTTTAATATTAAATTATATATAATGTACAATCATAGATTGTTTATTAACCATTTCATGAAATAATTTGAATTTGAAATATATAAATATTTATTTATTATAGAAGAAATGTAAATATAAAGATACAGCTTTACCAGCTGAATGTTACAAAGCGCTGACACTGGAGACTCCTTCCATAAATGTTAAATAACCGTCTCCTTACAGAAAACTTCACCATATCAATGTTTATGTTTTTAATGCAGTTTATTGTTGTGTTCAGATTATGTGGAGTGTGTTAGAATGTTAGAATGACTGCATGACTATAAACCTCTGATTTGCCTTGCAGCTAGAAATACCATCAAAACTGCTGTTATAGAAAATTAATCAACACCTTCTGACCAATCAGAATCAAGAATTCAAAAGCACTGTGGTGTACATGGTAAGTACGTAAGCTTACATCATGTCTTAATTGACATTTTGAAATGAACAATTTCCACACGTAGTGTTCATTAAATAAGTATAAATTTTATAGCCGTCCCAACAATTTTGCTTTGGCGTACAAAATAGACTGCATCTGGGAACTAATTTTTGATTGATGTGGTTCGACTTTGGAAAGCACTCTGAGACTGAAATAAATCACTGATCCGGGCTATTTATAGTTTCCAAGGTGTTTGATACTTTTAATTTAGTGAGTTAACTTCATTTCGACTTCATTTCCACTTAAAACTATGTTAGACTGTACCCGTAAGCTTGCTAACTCCTGAATCTACCTTTGCTGTACGCTAGGAGACACCCCAGTCCTCAGTAAAGCGATGTGACTGCATTAGATTTGCCTTCAGCACTCGCGCAGAAGAGACATTTAGGTTGTCATAACCTTGCAGCCCGTAGCTGGTCCGTGCGTCTCGTATACATCTTGGAGCGTCCGTCTCCTCTAAACGCTCTCATTAGTTACCCCCGCTAGATATTTCAAACACTTCCACTTCTAAAATTCTCTATTACGTGGGTCACTCAGGGGTAATAAGGCTCGAATAAGTCTCTGCGTCTTCACCAGGACTCCGCTAAGGAAATAATTCCTTCCTGCTAAAATATCTGTCAACGCTTTGATTGCGATTTAGAGGAGTTTCATTCACATGGACAACCACTTTTTTTTTCTAAGGAACTGCCTTCTCTCTCTCTCTCTCTCTCTCTCTCTCTCTCTTTCTCTCTCATTGGGATAATAATGAATGCACAATGACATGCCTTCAAGACAGAGATGGGAGTCCTGCCCTTGCAAATTTACCCACCGGTCCATCGCAATCCGAGAGGAAGGAAGAAAGGGATGAGAAGAGAAAGGGAGGAAATGAGGGGAAAAAAGAAAGAGTGAAGAGAACGCCAGAGTCAGTGTCTCATCTCTTTCCAGAGATTAAAAACTCATCTCTCAGAGCAGCGCGGCGTTATTGGGGCTGATTTGCGCGGCCCTCCATGCAAATTGCGGCGTGATTAGTTGTGCTGTCAGCCCGGCGGAGGTGAGGACACTCTGTCCTGCTGTCCAATTACCACCGCCTGTATTATAGCAAGGAGCCTCCGTCTACATGCCCATGTCATTAAGGAACAGTGGAAAGGCTCTCTCTCACACACACACACACACACACACACACACACACACAGGAGTTTTCCTACACTCTGATAGCACTCGCAAGTAATACTGATCTATATGTGGTTAGTTTTTTTTTAATTGCTAATCAAATATTTCTAATAGGGTTTAGCTTAGGGTGCTTTAATGGTAATTCAAATGTGTATACCATAACACTTTTAAAATATCGCAGAGCAATTAAAAACAAAGCTGAACATTGTACAAGCCACAAATCCCAAAATATTGATAGGTTATATTTCCCTGGAACTTTCTATCTGTCTTTATCTCCTTTAAATACCCTCCAAGACACACTTTATTGGAAATTCATTCAGAAATTCCTACTGAACTTACTTGAGCTCTTTTGCGTTACAAAAGCTACCAACAGTCAGACATCATCAGAAACAAACAGAATGAAGAAAAATGGGGACAGTGTTGAGTAAATATGAAGTGTCCACTCAGCCTCAAAAGAGGAAATAGAAGAATAATTATGGAAATATTGCTCCAAGATGCTCCCAGATATATAAATATAATGCGATTGAATTGTAAATAATTTTATAAAAGATAGGGCCGTGAACTGAACCCTGAGGATCACCTTCAGTAACAGTAACAGTTACTAAGCGTTTAAATGTCTGAGGACTGTTTAATGGACTCTTGCTTGCTTCCAAACTTTTCTTCCTTCTACACTTCTGCAATAATGGACTTTGCGTGTTTGGATTTTCACTACCCAATTATTATTCAAATATTATATTATATTATCTTATCTCGTCCACACTGTGACGTTTTATATTTTGGCCAATTTTTTGCCAACATTGCATGGTTTCCTCAAACTCTTTTAATAACAGAGCAGCAGGTTTGAGGAACAGGTCAAAAGGAACCTGCTGCTCTGTTATTAAATGGTTGAGGAAACCATGCAATGTTGGCAAAAAATTGCATGGTTTGCTGAACCATGAACCAGGTTGCACTAAACAGCTATTTCAGAAAATCAGAATAAGTTTGATAATAAAACTGTATATTTAGATTCTAAAATGGTGGTTTAATCCACAAAACTCCCATACATTAATTCTGTCTTGTATTATGAGTCGGGTCCAGTCATGCAACATTCGAGTGAACATGAATACATTTTTTCGGAAGGGAAGCACGCCTGTTAACATGCAGCTGAAACAGGAAGTGATAATCCCCTGAATATTTGAACGACTCAACATTTCATTAATACACAGTGGCCTACTTGGCGTTTAATGAGCGCCTGTAGCCGAGCGGCAGGCAGAAGAGATGAGACTTGATATTCATCTCAGCTTGTTTTCTCATTAACCTTAAATTATGCAAGCTAATGCAGTTCAAACTGTACTTTGTGCTTAATGCTATCTACTTTTTTTTATTTTTTTTTTTTGGTGGAAGGGAAGGTGTCTGTGGAGCCATTAGTTCTTCCCAGGAGGGTCATGTCTGTTTTCCTTATACTCACTATGTATTCACTTTTAATGAGTGTACAGGCGCTTCCAGGCCAAGCTTCAGCGACACACACACACACACACACACACACACACACACACACACACACACACACATTCTCTGAGTACATGCAATGTGAAGATCTTAGACAATATTCACAGGTCAGCAACACACGCACAAGGTCATATGAACTGCAGATCTTGAATAAATCTCTCGCTCTCTCTCTCCATCAGCACCGGAATGGAAACCCGACTCCAATTAGGACTTGGGCTATCACGCTAATAAATGCCCGAGGGTTCTCCTTTAATAAGCCAGTTTGTTTATCTCCTCTGTCGCTGTCCTGATCGGATCAATAAGGATTAGTATTTCACCCAGAATCGCATGTCTCGCGCTGTGTTTTACAAGGGCAAACATTTCTGAAGGCAGTGCTCACTTCTACTCCATTCCTAGTTTTCCGCCTTATATGCACATGAATCTAGAGGACTGGCAGCGAATATGAAAATCCTGGAGACAGATTGTAAACTGCTGATGTAACTGTTGCAGTGGGCGACACTTTTGACTTTGTTTTAACGATCTGTATTGCTTCAGCGACCGTCTGTCACCTTCACGAGCTTTTGTTTAATGGAATTTCCCCAACTGTCACACATTTGCCCAATCTGCTGAAAGAAATGAGTGAAAAACTAAATCATACAGCTGAGTGCAAATGTCTGCATATCCTACACTCTTTAAAAGGTTTGGTTTTACAGATGTTTCTTTATTAACATAACTCAAACTTTTTCTCTTGGATTATTTTTCTTCCACTCTTTTGGAAAATGGCTTACTTTTTACTTTTTTTGCAACAGTACATCCTTTAATATTTTATTATCGTCTATTATTTAGAATTGCTGTGTCTTTTAATATGCAAGTCAGTTAATTTTACAATGCCATTTTAGTATCTTTATATAATTTTTGTGTTTTAATGCAAGTTTTCTGCAGTCCAAATATTTTTATCTATCAATTTAACTTTGTAGCACTTTGTCATTTGCTTAAAATATAGAGTGCAATATTATAATAATAATAATAATAATAATAATAATTGTCATGTCTGTCATGTCTTTGTGTCTGTGTTTCTTCGTGATCAATGATCATCTTCGCTGCTGGTAATTAATTTCTAAACCTATCTTTTTGTCTCATTTTGTCTCATTTTCCAGCACTGTGAAAGCTCAGTATTTTGGTTTAGGTCTTGCAATTGTGTGGGTTTTTTTTTTAAGGATTTCCATTGAACTCACTCCCAGCCAACTGCTTGAGCGATTGAGTGTGTTTAAACTCTACAAGCCCTTAAATAAGAGTAATAAACAACAAAGTAAATAACAAAGTAAACATGTCGACTGTCCGAGTCATCAAATGACCTAGAGCATGTCAATGCAAAATCTTGAGCTATCTTCTAAAGACCAGTAGTTTGTAGGTAAACTGGAACCTTTTTTCCACCCAGAAGCCAAGTGGGATGAAATGTTGTTTCATCAGAATACCAAACATATTAAATAGAAAATTTGTAACCATCTGTATTTTTGGGGAAAAAAGGATGATAGGCTAAATAATCCACTTTATTCATGCTCATTACCCCATGACTTTATTTCACATGTGTTCAACAAAATGGAGATCAAATCTAGTGGGGCGTGTCACTCTGTGTAATCACCTGACACGACTGTCTCTGATCTACAGTCTGGGCTAGAAAGAAATCAGCCTCAGCCTCACTTCTCGCTTCTTCATACTATCCTGTGCACTCGGTTCCAAAAACAAAAACAAAAACATAATAATCTACTTTTGTTAAAAGCAAATAATCTGATGTGGATGTCAAATACGTATGAAACCACATACATATTGATGTCTTTTTATCTTTGAAAGCTTTTAGCCCTGCTAGCTCATTTATACCCACCACGCCTCTCTAGTCCTACAGCATTTGCCTTTTTTGTTCCTTCTCTCTTTCATCACTTCATCGCCCTGCCCTTCTGCTCCACACACAACGTGCCATCAAATATTAATGAAAGACAACTTCTGAACATGGTAATTAGACGCACTAATTCCGCAGTTCTCCCTCAGCACTCTTTAGCAATATGGTCGAGTGAAAACGATGCCAGCACGATGAGCTCTCTGAAGCGGCTTCTGTGTGGCGCCTAAATGTTTTTTTGGAAAAAGGGTTTTATTTTCCCTCTCTCTATCTGCATCATGTCGGTTTTTGAAAAAAAATCTGATGCGGAATCTACACCGAAAAAATGACCTCTCCGTTAATTAAACCTGGGAGATTCCTACTTCACTAACAGAAACACACACACACATAGATACACACACAGATACACATCCTTCCCTCTGTGTCTTTCTTCGCACACATTGTGGTATGTTGTATTAATTCCTCGCCAATTACTTAAACAAGCACGCCACATTAAGCGGCTAATTTAGTCACTAATTTAACCGCTATCATCAAACCAGATGGAACCTTCGGGGTGCGAGTGGACGTGCGTCTCTTGCTAGGCAGGACGAGGGCTGAAACGAATTTTTGGGCTCCATGCTAACCTTCAGTTAGCTAGCACACCTGACGCCTGTAGCAAACGACCGTGTCATTAACAGCTCTCTGATCCCTCCCAGCGTGCATATGTTCCCATAACCACTCATAAAAGAATGGACAAAAAATTCTCTTTCTTTCTTTTTTTTCTCACTGGGAAGTTTCTGTGCATCTGTTGAGTGAATAGCGACATGGGGAGGCATTTTATCATTTGATTACTCCATTGGCTGAGCTTCTCAGCCGTTTGTTCGCTCCATTGCGGCATTTTCGAGCAGGCCGATGGAGTGTGAGATGGGAATGGATGTTCGGGGAGGGATCGAAAAACAGGAGGGTGGGAGCGAGGGAAAGAGGAGAGTGAGAGCCACCGCTGAAACATGTTGGCGGCTAGTGCGCTAATTAGGATGCATGAATTATTCAAATGAGTCAGGAGTAATTAACATTCTGTCAGCAACTGCAGAGATGGCGGCCTGTCGCAGGATGTAACGTCGGCACTGAGACAGGGCGCTTTCAGCAGAAGATGATGAGGACGAGGAACAGTTTCTGATTAAAACTCCGATCAATCAGCATGTCCGGTCTGGAAAAGTTACACCGGAGCTTAATGAACAGGAATTTAATGAAGATTTTACATTACAGTAAAGATAAGGAAGTATAAGCACTACGCTTGATTCACTTTTTATAGATATAGTGTGTATTTCCTCTATAAACTAACAGCAATCTTGAACATACTCGATCATTTATTCATTTTGAAATAAGTAGATGGGTAAATTAAAATTAAGAAAGAAATAGAAAATCACACTAACAGCAAGATAAAAATTCATGTCGAGAACTTATTCAATTAATTTTCTTATACCAAAGTGCTGTTCAGCTCTTGATTCTGATTGGTGTTGATTCATTTTCTATAAATCTGCAGCCTTAACAGCACTTACGGCTACAAAACAAATCACATTATTATTATTATTATTATTATTATTATTATTATTATTATTATTAGCAATGCGATTGTTAGCATTTCTACAGTAGCAACTTAAAAAGTGACTTGTCTGGTCGATGTACCACATACAGTATATGGATTAAAATTGTGTTTAATTGTTGAAATGGTGAAGTTTTCTGTTAGGAGATGTTTATTTAACGTTAATTTTAATTTAACGGAGTCTCCAGTGTCAGTGCTCTGTAACAGACAGAGTTTAAGTTTTCCGACATGAGAAAGTCTTCAGGACAGAGGAGTTTACGCATTGAGGTTCTCTGTAACATGACATGCTGTGTTTTTTTTGTTTGTTTGTTTGTTTTTGTTTTTTCATCTTATTAATTTCAAGACTGAGGAAAAAAAAAGAGAGGCTGGTGAAGGAATGACTGTTTATAGCTGCTATAACATAAGTTATAACAGGAACTAACTTGTTTCATGGATATTCCACTACATTACGTGTAGCTATAAACAGGCAAAAAGTATGAAGTGTCATTCTTTAATAAATAAATGTTGTCATTGGTAAATTGCTGTGGTTTAAGAGGAATAAAGCACTTTAGATCGTTCTGTTATAGGAAAATAATCTATTTCAGTGCGGTAACATTAACTCCGCGTCATCACACCACCCGGTTGTAGATTATTTTCCTATGTTTTATTCCTTACATAACGACTGTTTTCTCCATTTCACCCAGGGCTGGATCTACAGGGTGGCAAGGGATGGCAGCTTCCACCTCTTCTCTGCTATCTGCCACCTGACACTTTATTAAGCATGATTAAGTTGCTTTAAATTAGTGTATTCAAATTCCACCGAGTGTCTCCTTATTCATTTCATTTGGCGTATCTGTATGAACGAACGTGAGTCTTGCTAGCTTACGTGTAAATATGAGCGTAACAAGCATAACTTTTACAGCTAGATTTAATAGAGTAACTAAAAAACAAAATGAATAATGTTACAGTGGAGCAGCGTCTGTGAAAAAAAACCATCATACATGCAGCATCGTGTCCCCATGTAGAATGTTCTAGATCCACTTCTCTTTACAGATGTGTGGAAATATATAGTGCAATGTTGAAAAACCACTGTGATACCATACACACACACTGACATTTAGACCCTGGCAGTGTGTGTCTGACTCGCTGTTTCGTCAGCTTGCTCGTCTTATGTTACGACTCAACCTTTAACTTCATCATAACCTCAGCGAAAAGGTGCTTAACCTACTTTTAAACTTTTTTCATCTTATTCATTTCATTTCTCCACCAGTTTAGTCTTTTTTTTAACCCCCATCTGACTCAGAGTTTTCTCGGCTCCCGGGGCTGAACGGAGGCGCTGTGGGAGGAAGACGTCCTTGTGCGCCACTGGTGGAGAACGATGGACGGGAAACACCTGATACGTGGCATTTACAGTGTGATCTTACAAAAAACGACAGTTCATTTAAGATTAATACCATGGCACTCAAGACGACTACACATACTCTCTCTTAGATTCTCTCTCTTTCTCTCACACACACACTCACGCTCTGAGGAATTCAAGCACTCCATGTCAAAGAGTGGAGGCTGCAGGACCTCGGCTTTCATCCTTGACTTTGGTGTAGATTTAACCTTCGGGCAAAGCGTTTGTGGTTTTCATGCGGTGCTCTACATCTCTCGAGATCTGTCTATAACACACACACTGATCTTCTGGCATGCGTATGTGTTCCTCTCTACTAAACAGAGCTGTGTGTGTGTGTGTGTGTGTGTGTTTTTATCAAATTCTCAGTTGGGTAAAAGGTGTTGCAACGTTACAGTTTCTATGGTAACAACCAACAAACAGGCTTGTACAATGGACAGATTCAACAATGTGTAATTGTTATGGTTTTCATGTAAGGAGAACGTTTGTGGAAGGAGTCTCCAGTGTCAGCGCTTTGTAACAGCGCTTTACGTTTTCAGACATTCCGAATGTCTTCATGCTGAAGGAGTTCGTCTTATTTTTTGTTTTATTAATTAAGGAGAGAGAGATAGAGAAAAAAGAAAACCTGGTGAGAGAATGACTCTTTATAGCTGCTGTAACGTAAGTGATAACAGGAACTAACTCCACAATATTAAACGTAACTATAACTAGATAAAAAGTAAAAAAAATAAATAAATCATTGATAAATTGCTGTGGTGTGAGAGGAATGCCTCAGGACGTGCTGGTGTAGGAAAATAATGAACTTCAAGGTGAGAACAGTAACTCCGCTTCATCAAACCAACCAGTTGTTGATTACTTTTCTATAACAGACATGCCACAGGTGATTTATTCCTTACTTATTTCTCCTGGAAACGCAGCATTCTACTTCCTGTGTTTCAGTTCTTTATGCGAAATTGAAGTCTGCTCTTTAGAAAAGATTAAATACAGGTCTTCACTGTGCGGTTTCCAGTCAGCACACACAAACCGAATGCCTCGTGCTCTTATTGTCACACCTTTCGGGTTTGAGGTGCTCTGCCAGTTATGCCAGTCGCTGCCTTCCTCATTACAAACAGTAAAAAAAAAGAGAGCAGTGAAAGGAATTACGTTGTCAGTGTGTGCTTACGTTGGGGCAAAACACAGCCTCATTCAACCTGCATCCCAGACGCTCAGGGTCATTTCACTCACCATCAACCTGTCATGTCTGATGAGGGTTCAGCAGCTGCATCTCTCTCTCTCTCTCTCTCTCACACACACACACACACACACGCACACACACACGCGCGCGCGGCTAGCGGGTGATTGATGAGAGGCTCATCCTTGCGTATTCCTCTGTTTCTCTCTCATTCCCGCACCCTGACAGCTCCATCACCCCGCAGACATTCAGGATCATTTGAGCGGCTTCCTCATTTGCTGCGAGGAAGACATCCGCAGCGCCATCGCCCACCAGCATCACGGAGAAGCGGAGCAGAGAACGACATCCCAAAAACCTTGACCGTGAAAATGTCACCGTTCATTAGGAACCTTATGAAACAAAATGCTTGTAAAAATGTAATGCAAAAGCAAGGCACCTACTATTGACGTTCTCTTTCTAAATATTCAGTTTGACTCTTTATACCAGGCTCAGCACTCGTAACTTCTAATGTGAGGAATATTTTTTTATCATACTATCACATATAACAGGTTTAAAGGAGCCGTTAGTGATTTTTTTGAGCCCTCTGTCTGTTGCCAGGGAGATGAAAACATTGACAGATCCAACTCCACATACCCTGTGGAAATTACATATGTGTTTGCAAGTTACCATGGCAATGTCTCTTCAGACTTTCACAAATGAAAGGAAGAGATTAATCATTTTGTGAAGTCGTTTCTATAGTAACCCGTGTTTGGTTTAATGCTCAGTAATTTTGATGCAGGTCAAAGTGGGATTAGTGAGTTAGCTAATGCAGTGTGTGTTTATACCTCAACTACTGTAGCAGAATGATGTTTAAACCCATGTAGGAAATCACTTCTATCACCAAATCATTCTATCACCAATTCTCCTTCCTATAATAGTGTTGTATGAAGTGCCGCATCCAAGCACATATTAGTCTTTATCTGTCCTCTTAGTGGACGAAGGCTATTTTGTTATTTTGTTAACCACTTAACATAGTCTTTAGCATGTCTATCACTAGTAATATCAGATACATATATCTATAGGAAATGTTGATTGTTTAGGCATAAATTACAACCGGGAAACCTGAAACCCAGGTTGACCCAGGTTGAATTGCATGTGATGAGAAAGAGTCCATCAGTGGCTCCACGAGGCACTTGATCTCCCACTTAATGTGTTTGGCTGCAATTAGCAGCATTAGCGTCTTCTAAAATCACCCCCTAACCGCTTTAAGACATAATTACCATCCCTCTCACACTAGAGGCTGAAAGAAAAGAATAATAGTCTCGCAGTTTGCAAGTGTATTGTCAGTGAACAACCTCATTATGGTCGTTGCTTATGGGCCCAGTGCCCCGTGGTGAGCATTTTAAACTGAGGAAATCTAGCACTCTTGCACTTCCTTCTGGCGTCCATTTTTCACCGGATCTTCACAGGAAGGTTGGACCTCAAGCAGAATCTCTCTAATTATCTCATGTCCCCTTTTCCTTCGCACAGAGTTCCAAAATACGCAGCACCACCACGAGCACTCTGTTCCTGATCTCCCCACGGCAGACGCAGCATATGCCAGTCAATATAGCAGCACGATTCCTTCTCATCAGAGCCAGGCGCTGGCTAATTACCCAAACCAACTGGAACCGGCACGCGGAATGAGCTTTAATTAAGAAACGAGAAATTTCCAACCTCATCAGGTTTTGTTCGCTCTCTCGATCCCTCCGTCTGCCTGATAGACTTGGAGCACTGCTGGCCCATTATTCCCTGGGAAGACTTGAGATTTTTCTGGATAATTTTCGATCAGATGGATGAAAGCATGGACAAAATGTCTACAGCAGAAGAGGGGGAGCAGGTGATGGCATTGTTTGTGGCCTTGTTGTTGGAAAAAGTTGAGGTTTTTTGTCTGGCCTCGTTTGTTCTGATAGCAGCTGTTATACTTTGCTAATGAACTTGATATTAGCTTGAAGCAGTTGTCCAGGATGGCTAATAGAACAAGAGTGGAAGTGAAGGCATTTACACACACACACACACACACACACGCACATACTTTGTAAATATAATTAGTCAGCGGGCACGAGCCTGTCCTGGACACGCCTGGAAGCGTTGGAGGTGAGAGCATCATGGCAAAGGCTATTTAAAACATGGAGGGTTTTATTACAGTCGCTGCATTTACACTCAGAAACAAGGTTCTAAACAGAGCCGTCGCTTGTCAGTGGGTTGGTGCCCTCAAGGGGACGTTCTTCCCTTTAAGGTTCTATGTAGAACCCTACAACATAGTGTTACCCAAAAGAAATGGTTCCAAATAAAACCCTAATTATTCAGTGAACCTTTTAAAGAACCGTTCGAGAACCCTTTTTTGTCTACCAAGTAGCAAGGCAGTACCGCACAATTCCCCGATTCATACATACACTCTTAGGAAAAAATGTTTCTTCAAAGGTTCTTTAAGGGTTCATTGGATAATTAAGGGTTCCTAGCTTCCAACCTGGGTTTCTACTTGGAACCCTGTCTCATAGGAAAGCACACTGTTGTAGTGTTCTACATAGAACCAACTCTTGAGATTGGAAAATATCTCGACCACCAATTGCAATTTTTATTTATTAATGAACAGTGTCATATCTTTATCCATTTATAGTTATGCTTATTGTTGTGGAACATCTATGGATCACATTAGTTTCTGTAGTTCATCTTACAGTCGTTCTCTCACCATCTTTTTCTTGAACTTAATAAAACAAACAAACAAAAAAGTGTAAACTTCTCTCTCCTGAAGACTTTCCCATGTCTTAAAGTTTCCATGTCTTAAAGTTTCAGCTTTATCTCTGACTGTTACAAAGCACTGACACTGGAGACTCCTTCCACAGAAAACTTCACCATATGTATGATTACACGCGATTTATGTGGCCCGTCCGGTGTAAACTTCTCTGTATAAGAAACCATAAGGTAATAATGTTATGCATTAACATTATAAACCTGAGACTTGCCTTGGAGATGGAGCTACTGTTACAGAATATGAATCTGACCAATCAGATTTGAGAATTCCGCAAGACATAACTCAGTGTATCTTATATGACCACATGATATGATAACTGCTAGTCTGTAGAGGCCACTGAAACCATGTGTCCGTCTGACAGGAAGTTATTTTATTTGCACCCCCGTGAGCATTGTCAGTTTGTTTGTCCAACCTCTAGGTGTGTAACCATGCCAGCTGTGTGTACACGTGTGTGTGTGCACATACCTTCCATCTCTCTCTCTCTCTCTCTCTCTCTCTCTCTCTCTCCTCATCATCCACTTGTACCATATGGCACTGGTGAAGCCACGTCCCGGCTGAGTTTTTTTCTCCGGAAGGCCGGACGGATCGCGGGCCATCAGGAGTCAGCGCTCTGCTCTCCACTGACCCCTGCTTTGATTTCCAATATGTCCTACCACGCGGACAGATGGTGGCGGAGTAAACGTTTCCTCAGCCGGGCACAGCGGGCACACAGGGTCCAGCTCGGGCACAAATTGGAGGATAATCTAATAGAATATTTGATACACTTCTGCTGGGGAGAAACAGGGAAGAGTGCCATGGTTAATGTTGCTGTGTTTGACCGGCAGTCCCTCTTCTCCTTCAAATTCTCCCTCTCTCTCTCTTTCTCTCTCTCTCTCTCTCTCTCTCACACACACACACACACACTTTCCTCCACTGCTACTTTTAGTCCAATACTCAACCTAGTCCTCTACTTGATGTCTCAATTAGTGTGTATATTAGTTCTGTACTTGATGTTTGTCGCAATCTATCTCTCTTTTAATCTCACACTTCATCGGTGTCTCCTCTTAAGTCCTTTAGTTGATCTGTCTCTTTTAGTCTCATCCTCGGTCTGTCGTGTTTAAATCGATCCTTCTGTTTTAGTCCCATTCTTGATTGTGTCTCCTTTTGGCCAGCATTTCTCAAAACATGGTGTGCACACACACAACTCGAGGGTCCTGGGTTTGATCCTGAGCTCAGGATACTGTGTGTGTGGAGTTTCACACGTTCTCCCCGTGTCTGTGTGGGTTTCCTCTGGGTTCTCCAGGTTCCTCCTACCTCCTGAAAAATGTACCAGTAAGTGGATTGGTGATTCTAAATGTCTCATGTGTCTGAATGTGTATGTGAATGTGTGTGGACATGATCCTGTTTGATGGACTGGCGTCCCATCCCGGGCGTATTCCCGCTTCGTGCCCAGTGTTTTCCGAGATATGTTCCCTGACCAGGATGAATACGATGAATGAGAATAGTACATTTTTAACTTCATGTAGCCAATTATATCAGAGGTTCTCAAAGTGGGGTCAAGGGTCCATGAAGCATAGCCAGGGGGTCTGTGTATTTATTTACAGTGGTGGAAATTACAACCCGCCTTTATCAAAGTTTATTATTTATTATTGCGGTCTTACAGTCATTACTCTATTTGACTAGTCACTAATCCAAACCTCACTAAATCAACAGTAAAAAAAAAAAAAATCAACTCAGACCCTAATGTGTTCTGTCACTGGAATGTTCAGGAAGAAATCATAATTCCTGACCATTAAAATCGGATTTATAATCGAATGCATTTTGTACAAGAAGGATAGATCGAATGACGAAAGCAAAATGAACAGCTGGCTTCATTAAAAAAAGTTGATGTACTTTCTGCAAAAGACAAAAAGACTCACTATTAATAAATAATCTATTCATCCAATAATCTTTTCTAGTTGAAATACTGTATGTCTATATTATATTTTGCAACATATTCGTAATCATTGCATGAAATACTATATATATATATATCTCCTAATGAGAAAAATAATTTAAAAATTACTTCATGTTCAAGATAAAATGGTAACCGAAATAGTTTGAATATGATCTGAATATGATCTGTCTCTTTAATTACAAAATCTTTTTTTTTTTTTTTTTTTTGCCTCTTTTAGTCCTAATGTCATTCTCATACACACCGAGACACATAAACACACCTCTTTTTCTCTCTTTCAGTTCCATACATTCTTTGTGCACACACACATACACACCTCACTTTGTCTTTTTTTCTTAGTCCCATATTTTCCTCTGTCTTTCTTGGATACACACACTCCCTCTCTCTTGCTCTGATTTGATAACCCCATCAAATCGTCTCCGGCTTTCGCTCAGTAAATGGCAGTCGGATGGCCATGCTCCACTGCTGGCACCTTTTCCACGTGTGTGTGTGTGTATGTGTGTGTGTGTGTGCGTGCGTGTGTGTGTGTGTGTGTGTGTGTGTGTGTGTGTGTACATCTATCTCTGTGATAATCTGTGTATTTTTGTGTCATCCTCAAGCAAACATTGCATGATGAAGAAAATAACAAAATCTCCTGTGTGTGTGTGTGTGTGTGTGTGTGTGTTGGGGGGTTATATTCTCTTGGCGAACAGGAAGTGAGGTCACGCACATATCTGAGGCTCCGGGTATGTCTCTGTGGTGTGTGTGTGTGTGTCAGAGCAAAAGGTGACAGGAGGACAGTAAGGTGGATGGTGAGAGTTTAATGTAGCTCTCTCACATCTCACACACTCACACACACACACACACACACACACACGTGTAAATTCCCACTGTGGCACTAGTGTGTCTTCATGAATTATGCAGCTTGAGTAAATGTACATGCTCCTGGGTAGCGGAGGAGACGACTTTCTGCCCCACAGGCACATGAACACACGGCCGAGTGTCCACTCTCTACCGACCTTCTCTAACCTCACACACACACACACACACACACACACTCACACACACTCCCTCTCTCTCTCTCTCTCCCTCTCTCTCTCTTTCTCAGCAGGGTTTGGGTTTTTTCAGTGCTCTCTGACATCACAGCAGTGTCCTTGGAGGTGTGTGTGTGTGTGTGTGTGTGTGTGTGTGTGAGTGAGTGAGTGAGAGTGTGTGTGTGAGAGACAGAGAGAGAGAGATCTTCAAGCCACAGAGGACACATTAACATGAATTATTTTCACATGTGATTTTTTTTTTCAGCTCAGTTCATTTATTTTCATGTTTTTTTTTTTTTACAGAAACGTGATTTTTTACACATCATTTATTTATATTCACAAATTTTTACGTTACTTTTTACACAAATTGTTCACAAGTTTGTTTTTTTTACATCAGTCTCTTATTTTCACGCATGATTTTTCACACGCAGTTCATTTATTTTACACACATTTATTGTCACGTGATTTTTTTTTTAGATACAATTTATTTCCTCAGAAAGTATTTTTTACACGATTTATTATTTTTAACGTCTTTTTAACACAATTCATTTTCATGTAATTTTTTTTTACACAACTCAATTATTTTCACCTGTTTTTTATACAGTATATGTTAATTTTTACATGTGATTCTTTTTAAATTATTAAATTATTTTAATGTGGTTTATTTACGTTTAATTTATTTTCACATGTGATTTTTGCACAGTTTATTTTCCCTTGCGGTGTTTTACATACGATTCAGTTATTTTTGGTAATGTGATTTTTTCTTCCATGCTATTTGCTTTTTATGTGATTTTTATGCGATTTTTGTACATGTGATTATTACTGACATGTCACTTGTTTACTGTTCACATGTGCGAATTCAGCCTAACATATATTTTTACATATTTTACATGTGAAATGCATTTTGTTTAATGAAAGCTGACTCTACTGTGTGCTGAATTACTTACTCTGAGCTGTGTAATTTATGTTGTAGAATTTGAATGTTAATCCTTGGTTTTCCCAATTTTATTTTTCCAGAGATCTGTAAATTCTGGGAAACAGGCATTCAGCAAGATGCGTCTAATTTGATCACATGATTTAGAAGCCACTAACGATTGGTCCAATTACATTGTGTTGCTTAATTGTAGACTCAGTTATTCACCAACCTACTTGGCGAAAGTATCAGAATGAATTTGGATTATAAACATAAACGTGAAAGAACTGGACCGGGAAAAACTCGCAGGAACTCTGGCTGGTAAGTAGAAAACTCTCATGTTTGATATCTTTAATTCACCTGATAATTAATTAGCTAACAGCTCTAATTTTGACTTATTGATCTATTTTGGTAAATTAAATGCCACAGTTTGCTGAAAGGAAAGCAGTTGAGTGAGTATCCTGACTGGCCTGGTTGTTATTTGCTCATGGCCACCGTCCCAGTACTTGTGCTGTGATTTTAAAAGCTTTCAACCGAAATAGTGCTAATGCCATTATTTTTGTGTTTGTCTGAATGACTTGTTGTTAGGTAGCCATGCTCGTTTTCTGCTTTTCTCTGCCAGTGTTGGATCTTAAGCATGTGTAAACAGCACTACTGACTGTAACAGGGCTACCAGTTTACTACCAGTTTAAAAAAAAAAGCTCTGGTAATATACATGTGCAAACACTTTATTCGGAAAATTAAAATGTCATGCTTACACACAGGAACATTGTTTCAGACTTCCATCACTGGTACGAGTTTAGTGTCATGCAAACTGCATGTCGAAGTCATAACACACTTGCATATTGAATGGTTCAGACTTGTTTACGTGGTTTCTGACACACCATTAAAGCTGATATTAATGAAAGTACCCAGTGTTAGCTTGTGTGTGTGTGTTGTCTAGCATTTCTTGAAGGGTCCTTAGATAAATGAGCCAATTTTCTCTGCAAACCTTTACTACTTTACTAGATTAGACTATTTATTCAAGCACTCAAGAACAATTAAAGGAGCAGTTTGTACATTTTAGAGCCGTGTGCAATTCCAGGGAAATTCATCAGGGGGAGCTGTGGAAACAAACCGAAACCTGAAACTAGCCAGGTTCTTTCTAGTTATTTCAGTTTATCGCTAGTTTATTTCTAAAGAAAATTTTAGATAAGATTTTATAATTATTATACCTATCAAAACACTTTAAACATAACTAACTGTATCTCTAAGCAAGTAATATGACTCGGGAGTACTGTGAAAAAAGATCAGCAGAAGTTAGTTAGACAGAATTTGAAAAAATGACAGCATTAAAAAAACACTACAGGTCATGATATTTTTCTTTGTTTTTCATTTTGTTTGTTTTTTAAATAATAAAATATATATGGATGTTCAGTGAAGAAACCTGGAGTATGCGGTAAAGAAAGAAGACTTTAATACGTGAATGTCTGTGCTAGGCTATGGCCGACACTTCCTTCCTTTTGAGTGGTGGCTTCTCTAGTCACCTAGTTAGGGCTCTAATATGTTTATCAGGTGAAAACGTGCATTAATTATCATTTTTTTGGAAATAACTCTTTCTTTTAGTATTGCATGTTGTAACTGTAGCATGTAAGTGGTTCAGAAACACTATTAAACTTGTATAGTTGTCTTTATTTAGTCTAGTGTTTCAGGCTCTTGTGTGGACCTGTGACAGGAAAAAGGGCTTTTAAAAGCAAAATGACTGAAGTGAAATGGAAGAAAAATGTATTTTTGTATGCACTACCCCATGTTGGCTGTGTGTGAGAGAGATATTTGCATTTGGAGTTTGGACGTTTTGGGTGGACGTTGCATGGTTGCACACATATGAGTGTGTATGTGGTTACAATACGTGACACAGATAGAAATCTTGTATGGAAATATCCGGAACATTCTCATAAATAGGACAGCATCTCCGGTCAGTCGCCAGGCTCGAGGCAGACCTCTCCGTACGTCCTGATGTGCACTGCGGATTGGGACGCTGTCCTACTTGGACTAATGGTCTAAAAAGAATCTGCTTCAGTATGACAATGTTACAGTGCTCTTAAACTCAGACTGTCCATCATCTCTTAATAATTTATATTGTTTAATGTCTAGCTAGTCCATTTTCTTTTACACATCATTTTCACTTTAAATATCATGCACCAATTATTATATAATATTTAAGTATTTTAACTAATTTATGGCTAACATTTATTTCTTTCCGAATGCCTCTAATGTGATTATGGGATCACGATTATTCTACAGATGCCAAGCGCCTTAATTAACCACATTTCTTATGTTTCTGAATTTAATTACACACTTTTAACGGTCCATCCAATGTCATCCGTTTTTCATTCAACTCCAAACAATATGAGAGAGATTTCATTTTGATTTCAAAAAAATCTACATAGCATAGGATTTGTTTCTGTTTTAGCGCAGGGAGTAAATCGTCCAAATCCAGGCCAAGCTTAGTAATTCTCACAATTTTCTCCTTTAAATGTTGACAGTTATAATAATCAGAGACAAAAAGCTGGCCATTTTATTTAACCTGCTGATTAATGTCAACATGATGGTCTGCTTAAGTGCAGGCTGACAACATGCATGTAGGCTCACACACACACACACACACACACACAGAGGAGGATACACACTGAGCTGTAGCTGAACAAAAGGGATTATTCACGCTTTCTCTGTCACCCTCCGCTAGTGACAGTGGAAATCCTTAGAGCAACTTTGGAGCAAATTTATTAATATGATTTACATAAAAGCGAGCGGCGCTACAGCTCTAAAATAAGGGGCCGTGGCAGAGCCCATGTGTTACACCCGGCAGGCCTGAGGCAGTGAGAATCTCCGGGGAGAGCTGGCCTCAAAATGACACAAAGTGAGAAAAGAGCCCAGATATGGCCAAAAACGTTCACGTTTCCCCTCGGTGCGAGAGAGAGAGGCAGAGAGAGAGAGAGAGAGAGAGTGCGAGATGATAAATAGGCCCTGTTGGAATGATGGTCAGGGGACACTTTCCTGCTTTTGTGCAATCACTTTACTTTGTGACCTGAAGAAGGAGAAGAAACAAACACTTGAGTATGATATAAACACAGGAGCTGCTCTAGTGTTGTAATGTAGTACTATATGTATATTTGAATTCCAGATTGGTCAGTAGGTGCAGTTCCGGTTGCAAGCCAAATCACAGGTTTATATTAGGATTGTAACGATACACCATGACACAAAGTATCGCGATGAAAAAATGTGATGATGTGCGTCGTGGAAATGTGAGATATCCGCAATCTCTTAATTATCCATGTTATGCAGTTGCGCTGTTTGAACACCAGAGATCCCAATCTGTGCATCCCATTGGGCTAAAATATATAGAGAGCACGCTGGACACATGACTGCATTCTTTTGTGGCGAGCCGGTGAGATTCCTGTCTCGGTAATGAAATCGTCTGCACTTGTGAAGTGACTGATAGCTCGATAGCTCCGGACTGCAACGACCAGCACGAATTATACATTACAAGGTACATGCCCGTGTTATAACGTTAAAAAGAGCTCTTCACTAGCTTTCAGACAGCACCATCCTCACTCCTCTGTGATCTACTGTGCCCAAGAAAGGGGCTGCGGAAAACAGACATTTTAGCCAAATTTGGAGCTCTATTTCTGCTACTGTGCTCATTATATTTCAGTGAATCATTTTCGGTGTCCGCGGGTCAGACACTTGGTTTATTCAATCAAAAGTTTGGGGGAGAACAGGCACAATCTAGGTGAGGGTTTTGGTTTAGGCGCTCTGATTGTGCTAGGATTTGAAATCACAAGCTTTTGGTCACTTGTGCAGAATCACTGCAGCTAACAAATCAGCCTTCTTTCTTTTCCTAAGTGGACATGAGGTTTAAGAGGTTCAAAAAAACACCTCTCCTTTCTTCTCTCTTCATTCTTGAAATCAAACTGCAAATGCATGGAAGAGGAATCCAGTCCCAATGCATTCATTTAATTAATGAACACAAGCACATGCAGTCTCCCATCTCCTGGAAATTATATATATATATATATATATATATATATATATACATATATATATATATATATATATATATATATATATATATATATATATATATATACACACACACAAAGCAGTATTCATTCCTGCCTCAGGATCTGATATTTAATATGCACGCTGCATTTAATATGCACTGCGCACGGCTTTGTTTTCAGGGCCCGGCCATCGTGTCAGCACTAATCAAGCCTTAATGCCCACAACAACGCGCGCGCCGATCAATGGAGGGGAAAAAATAATCATGTTCTCTTGCAGAATTTTAATTTACACTCCTTCTAGTCGAGGCTCTTTGTGCGCCTGTCAAACTGTGAAGAGGACGGTCTAAATTCTGTTAGAACGTTTAAAACATTAGGGGACGCTTAAAATGGGAAACAAGGCCTGAATCCCAAATGGCTCCGATACGCTCTATCTAAATGCACTACATACACTCTTAGGGAAAAAAAAGGGGGGTTCTTCAAGGGTGCTGTAAGAGTTCTAACTGGGTTCCAGTTTCTGATAGAGAAATACTTGTTTCAGATTCCTACACAGAGTCTTAAAGGGTTCACCAAGAAGGACAACCGATGGACCTATAAGTGTGTAGGATATGAAATAGCTGTTCATACACCTTATATAGTGACTATCCGAAGGATTTAGTCAATATTTTGAGTTAGTTTATTTTCTCATTGGTGCACATATTTGTTTTTTATATTAGGAGTTTTTGGAAGACTTCTCTTTAAATTCATTTTAATATCATTCTCTCAGGAATTCTCTCTTGATGTCAGGTTTACAGTTCTGAAGCTGCTTTACACTGTGAGATAATAGCAGTCTAACAGCTTTGTTCCATGTTACACTGTAGGATATGTAAGGAATGAAACACTTCAGAGGATGCTGATATAGGAAAATAATTAACAACTCAGTGGTGAGATGAAGCGGTGTTACTGTGTTTTCTTATCACAGCATGTCCCATGGTGTTTTATTCTTCCTACACCACAGTTTCCCAACAATTACAATTAGTTATTTGTTAAAGAACATGTCATAATTTTTATCTGTTTATAGTTACGCTCCTGGAATGTTTGTGCGAAATTGGTTCATGTTATCACTTATATGATGACAGTTATGAACAGTCGTTCCTTCACCAGCCTGTCTTTTTTTTCCAGACTTTCCTGTGGTGGAAAAGTTACAGCTTTACCTCTGACTGTTACGCAGCTCTGCCACTGGAGACTCCTTCCATAAATGTTAAATAAACATCTGCTCACAAAAGCTTTTACCATATCAACCATTGCGCAGATTTTTAACGCCATTTACGTACAGTCTCCACCATACAAGTCCCTGTGGATTAACTAATGCTATAAAATGTATTAAAATAAGTGCATTAATATAAACCTTAGAAACCTTAGAGTTACTATTATAGAAAATTAATCAACACTTTCTAACCAATCAGAATCATGAACTCAGCAGCACTGTGGTATAAGAAAAAAAAAATATTGTGCTTTATTCGTTACACAAGTAATCTTGAACATACTGTGTGGGTTGTAGACACAGATATCTTTCCTCTAGAACCCCAAAGTACTCATAAATCATGTATTTAATGACTAGGGAGATAATCTTGCAGTTATTCTGTCTTTTTAATGCCCACCAGGACACACAACAAATACAACAAGTGATAGACTGACTGAATTACTAAGTGTCTTGAAGAATGAAGAATCAGAATCTGCCTGAGACGATAAAGATTCAGAGAGAGAGAGAGAGAGAGAGAGAGAGAGAGAGAGCCACACGCAGCGTCAGTCGCGCAGCTCCTCTAGTCTAATACCAGGCTTCTTCATGCTTTGTCTCTGTGTCTGCCTCTGTGTCTCCATGTCAGTGGAAAGAAAAGCTTGTGTTGTTCATCACTCCTGCATGGTGCGGCACCCAGGGGTCAGGGTCATGCGTTTGGTCTTGCATATAAAACACGAGGCTCTGTACAGTGGAGCAATACTGAACTCTAGTGTCCAAATAAATCAGCAAGGAAATATTTCCCACAGAAATCTGAGGCTCTCGGAGAGATTTTAAACGCAGCTTATCAGTTTGACACTCAGGCAATAAACCAGAGCTTTGACATTCAAATAATGACCACATTTCAATACAGATAAAGTGTCTTAAAGACAATCACAGGTGCAGGTGTCATAGTATATAAGAATGGCTATGCAACATTATAAGGAAATCATAGTTATGTCATTACCATCAATGTTGCGTTACACTGCGTTAGCTCCATGCTATACTTTTTCAGATACGGCATGACTGTTGCATTTTTTGTTTAATTCTGGTTTTTAAACAGGTAAAAATCAGGAAAAATGGATTTCTATACTTTCAGTAAGTCTTTTATTCCTAATGCATTTAAATGTGTTATATAGCCTCCATAATACCTTGTAGTGCAATAATAATCAAATCAAATCAAATTTTATTTATATAGTACAAATAAACACAACAATACTTGACCATTGTAATACCATACCATAATACCTTGTACATTCTTCAATAAGCCTGTATAAATGCTCATAGATGCTTATAGTTACATGAATAACACATTATAAAGCATAACCTTATGTCTTCATAATTTTAGGTTACACAGCATGATATAATATCTGTTATAGCCTGTGTTATGGTGCATTACAACATTAGTGCCTACATTGTGCTTATGAAGAGATATTATAATGTGTTATGTAACTTGATAGTATAAATTCATAGCTCAGATATTATGAATTATGTAGCCTGTTATTATGAACTCATGGCTCAGATATTATGCATTATGTAGCCTGATATTATGAACTCATAGCTCAGATATTATGCATTATGTAGCCTGATATTATGAACTCATAGCTCAGATATTATAATGCGTTATGTAGCCTGACATTAAGAAGTTATATGCTCCAATATTATTATGCATTATGTGGCCTGACATTGTGAAGTCATAGCTCAGGTATTGTAACATGTTATGAAGCCTGACATTATGATGTCATAGCGCAGATATTATAATGCATTGCGAAGCCTGGCAGTATGATGTCATAGCACAGATATTATAATGTGTTATGTAGCCTGACATTAGGAAGTCATATGCTTAGATATAACAATGTGCTATGCAGCCTGACAGTATGATGTCATAGCGCAGATATTATAATGCATTGCAAAGCCTGGCAGTATGATGTCATAGCTCAGATATTATAATGCATTGCGAAGCCTGGCAGTATGATGTCATAGCTCAGATATTATAATGTGTGATGTAGCCTGACATTATGAAGTCTAATGCTTGCATCTTATAAAGTGCTATGTATATACTTATAGCAACTTCTGAGCATATATACAGGCTAATGTATGGCATTATAAGGTATTAAGTATACTACATAGCACATTACAAATATTTAATGCATTGTGAATACAGGAAGCATAGACAGTACTACTGCAAGTCATTGTAACCTAACTGAAAGCTCAGAGATGAAGCCAGTCACAAGAATTAAAAAATCATTTAAAAGTTTTTTTTACACTTATTTGCAGATGACCTTCTTCTGATGATTATATTTAAAACCTGCATCAGTTTTTTTTTAAAAAACATCAACATGCACACATGCCTGAGGAAACGTATATTAAACACTAATATCATGTCATGTTTCACCTCACCCCTTCCCCTCAAGGAAAAGTCTATTTCACAGGAAATATGTCATATCATGCTAGAAAAATGTATTACGATTTCCGTTTCGTTGTCTTTAACACGGCTGACCCTGATTAAAAAGCAGGCAGAGCGGTTTAATACAATTGGAAACGGGATCAAAGCCGAGTTCACTTCATGCTCCTGTTACTTATTCGCTCTCTTTTAAGCTTTTGAACTGCAGTCACAAAGCCCCATGAGGCGTTTATCAAAGTGCTCGGCTAATGTGTGGGATTCGCTTAGGAGGTGAAATTACGTGCTTTTATTCGGTTGTAATATCCAGTAATAATCAGGCTAAAATATGTGTAATCACCACTTCACCAGGAGTAGTAGTAGTAGTAGTAGTAGTAATAATAATAATAATAATAATAATAATAATAATAATGAAAATAATAATAATGATAATAATAATAATTATAATAATAATAATTATTATTATTATTACATCTCTCTCTCTCTCTCTCTCTCTCTCTCTCTCTGAGATACTTTCCTATGACACATTGAGGTAATAAAAAAGCCGTTCCTGAGGGAAGGCCACCACACACTAATTACACACTTCCACTGCGACCTTATTGCGGCAGGCAGTTACCATAGCACGCTAATACATCTTCTGGGCCCCGTGTCAAACCAGATTTCCCTTCTCCAATTTGCAGGGAGGAAGAAGGGGAGGGGGAAGCGAAGGGGGGAAAAAGTTGCAAG